>NW_013563182.1:0-60276 GCF_000968595.1 Rasamsonia emersonii CBS 393.64
CATTCTATCTCCAGATCGCCATTAGTTAGCTCGCCAATAGTTTCTGGGGACGATCGCAGACTAATTCAGCTTCCTCTGCTAGATCCCAATCGCCGATCCAACCCCAAAGTCGTCATCCACAACGGCGGCGGCCCGCGCTACGACGAAAAGAGGCCGGCGGGCTGGGACAAGAACCGCTGGAAATAGACGAGTCGAGGCTCCAGTGGACCCCGGCGCCAATAGCGGGATTCTTCAATTTCCTGCGGCGGAAAAGGCGGACGGCTTGCTTCTCCGCTTCGACTTCGGCGCGTCTGTGCATGCAACAAAAGTGAGGCGGACGATCGACATGGCGCCATTACCATTCATTACCTGCATGGTGCAAGTCGACATTCTAGACCCAGTCGACACATTCGACTTGTTCGACTCTACTATTCGACTCCGTTCGATTCCGTTCGACTCCGTTTTTTCCCGGGTTACCATTCATTATTCATGCTTGCTGGCCTGCGGGCCTTGTGCCTGCCTGCTTTTTGCCTTGTTTGCACTGACGCACGCCCTTGGATTGGCTTAGTCCAGCACCATCTCTAATTCACCATGTATATTACTGTACTGTACGAGTGTGGATGACTGACTGATTTGCATTGTTTGTCATTTATTTGTTTTGTTTCCTTGCCTATTCATCCTGTGTCACATTTTTGGTCTTTTGTTTGTCTTGTTTGCGCTTGATTCGTCTTCACTTCTGCACTGGACTGGACTCACCGCCTAGTCAGGAGAGTACAGTCCAGCCAGTGGAGAGTACGGTGTACGCATTCTCATTTTCGGGTTCATTCATTCATTGCATTGCACTGCATTTCTGGTTGGGACAACACATTGGATTGGTTTGGGCTGGTTGGGACGGGTCGGGTTGGGTGGGATCAGATCATATCATCGTCATGGATACTTAATTCCCTTACTCATGGCCTGGCTGTGCCAGGGCATACTGACTGTACTAGGAACTGGGATGGCGCTATGGATTGACTTGTTGATTTGTTTGCATGTACAACCCCAGCATTGTTTTGTTTGTTGTCAGCCACACACTCATTTGACTTGATTTGATGTTTTTTCCTTTCTAGCTTGTGCAGTATTATTACTTACTGCAAGCTGGACAGGGACATACATGTACTTTTATTTCCCTTTCTCAGATTTTGGATACAATACACTACAAAGACAAGTGCAGCAATGCACTGACATACATCATCAGATACAGAAGATAGATACAGACATAGCAGCGCAAGCTCGAGAATAAAATAATACACTATAATATAATGTCATTGTCATTGTCATAGTCATTGTTGAATTGACTTGTTGACTTATTGACCTTATTGACTTCTTTCACTGCTTGACATTGCTTGTCAATTAATCAATCAGTCAATCAATCAGGCAGACAGACAGGAAGGAAAGAAGGAAGGTAGAATTTCCCAAACTCAAACTCGAAAAGAGAACAAATCTAGCTTACGGAGTAATTATTACTCCCTAACTAGGTGATAAGTTCTATCAATTCGCAGGACATTGATCAGGTCAGGTGCTAAGAAGAAGAAGAAGAAGAAATTCCCTTCCCTGGTATTTCACTCTTTTTTTTTCTTTGGTTGAAAACAAAAAAAAGATAAAAAAAAACACGAGATAAAAAAACTAGATATCGCGGAAAACTTAAGAGACAAACAGACAGACAGACAGACAGAGCTTGTATTCATCATTCATTATCCTTTGTTCATTATTCGTATTAGCATTGGTATACTGACTAGTATTAATGATAACATATCTGTTGGTTTATATTACTACGTATTTATTTATAAGGCAATATACATCCTTTTTTTAAAAAAAAAGATAAATAAATAAATAAATAAAAAGGACGGAATTGATATTCAATGTTAAATTATATAAATAGTACTTACTCCGTAAATAGATATCTATATAAAAAAAAGGAAGACACAGCTCGTTTGGTGCTTTATTACATGTACTCTATCTACAGCTGCTACTACACTGCTACTACAGCATGTAGTGTAGAACTGATTATGGAGTAGTGCACTTTCTTAAAAAAAAAAGAATGAATTAACCCTAATGAATGAAAGAAAAAACTACATATTATAAACCTACAAAACTTCCAAAATACATACATACATAAATAGCTATAGCCTATAGGTAGTCTATACAGCTATACAGCTATACAGCTACTAGATACCCTTCTGGATACACAAAATCCGTCAAGTTCAACTCCGCACTCGACCACGGCGTCTCCTCGTCCTTCCACTGCGACACCGCCGTCTGCGCACCCCCCAGCAGCCGCTGGATGTTCATGCGCACGCTGTACACCAGATTCCACGCCTCGACGCCATGCCGGACCTCGGGCGCCCCGTAGTCGATATCCGAGTCGCGCTGCGCTGAGCCCGCCGCGCGGTACATGCCGATGATGTTGGGGAAGGGGGCGATGCAGCGCAGCTTGGGCCGTCCCCGGTCGCCGGCGCACATGTGGCTCAGAGCGTTGTCGACCGGCTCGTCCAGGTAGTCCAGCGCCAGCGACGCGAGCATCTTGCGCGCTGCGTCGTACGTCACCGCGTACCCGTACAGACAGCAGCCCATGCCTGCGCGGTAGATGAACCGCGACGAATCCTCCGGCAGGTTGGGGTATTTTTCCTTCCATTCCTCTAGCGGACCGCCCCAGGTCGCGCGATGCCGGACCGCAGAGACGGTGGGATCGTTGGGAATGACATAAAACTCCTTCTCGTCTGGGTCTGGGGCCGACGCGCAGCCGCCGATCCAGAGGAGATCCCAGTCGGTGCCGTAGGGGGTGTTTTCGTTGGCATCTTCTGTTCGCTGGAGGGCGCGTGCGCCTCGCGCGAATTCCATCAGTTGCGACCTGATCGATACGTCCCAGTCGGCGTCGTCTTCCATGATCAGCGCGGTTGAGATGCGGTTTTCGACGATTCTACAGTATTATCCAGATTAGCAAGCACTCGACAAATAATAATCATTAAGCATACTTGACCAGCGCATTCATGTGGGCGCGCCAACACCCGGCGGCAGCAGGCTTCAGAATCGTCGTGTTGAATCCCTGATCTGTTAGCATGCACACACATATACATCATCTATCTGGTATACACACCTCCGGCAAGGCTTTCTCTAGAATAGTCTCCCCCCGCGCGCCGTCTAGCCACTCGACGCGAATTCCCGAGATGGACGCCGCCAGGGCGAGATAATCATGCCGGTCTGTGCGTTCCTTCAGGCCGATGGCGAAGGTCTTTTCAAACTGGCAGACGTCAGATGCCGTCAATCTGAGAGACATCAAACTGAGGGAATGCTCACTCCCAAAGTCTCATTCCTGATACTGGCCAGCGAGCGGTCGTCCACGACACGGCGACGAGAACTGCTGCCACGATGCCATCGAGTCAGCAGCTCGCTGGCGTGGTCGCGCTGGCTGAGGAACGCTCGCAGGAGAAAGAAGATGCAGAATGCAGCGATGAGGACCTTGGTGACTTTGGAATTTAGCAGCACGGCCGTCATGGTGGGCGGAGAGAAGCCAACGAGAGACAGCTTTCGAGAGACGGGCGATTCTGCACGCCGCATGGCGTATTTATTTATTTATTTTAATTGATTTCATCTCTTCTGATGTCAGCTGCCGACGATTGAGTCGCTGGAAGCGGCGTGACGGAAAGGGGAGATGCAACATGTTGAGGATGCATGTCCTTCCGAAAACGGCTAAGAATCGCTTGCCACATATCGACGCAAATAGGTCTAGCAACCATTTTCTTGATTGGGATTTTTCAAAATAAGACAATCGATCAATCAGTCAATAATTTAAAAAAAAAGAATAAATCAATAAATAACAAATAATAATATTCATGATTATTCTCAGTGCTCTTGCTTAGTCAGCTGTACCGCCAAGAACAGCATCACGAATATCGACTCCAATTACTATTACTTCTTGTCATATATACAGGTCAATACCAACAGTAATTATCCAGTGGTGTATACCCAGACTGACCTATACGAGTATACATTCAAGTATGTGCGAGAACACAGACCCACCACGGGATTCGCAATTACTCCGTATCTTGGTGCTGAGTTATTTCCCCACAGTCCACGCATTAATAATTTGATGATATTAATAATACAAGAGTAAATGCGGCATGCCGTGTTGACTAATTACTGAAACTATGTACATACATACATACTGGATATATATCTACTGAGGACGGATGTAGAGTCCTTGCAGCTAGACGTTGCGCTTCAATCTTGGGAGATAGATATCTAGGTGAATCCTTCGATACCCTAGCTTTTTTTTTACTCACTTTGGAATATTTCTCTCTTTTTATTTATTTACGTATTGGACCTGAATACTGACTATCTTCAAGATATATACATACATACATACTCCATCTACTCAATTATCAATATCATCTGACGACCTACCAAAAAAGGCGACATAGAGCATACACTACACACATACATAGAAAAAAACCAAAAGAATCACTCATTCAAATTCCGCTGACCATGTCCGAGTCTGCCTACGCCATCCCCCCCAACTCCACCATCGTCGTCACCGGCGCCAACGGCTACATCGCCTCGCACATCGTCGACGTCCTACTACAGCTAGGCTTCCATGTTCGCGGGACCGTGCGGTCCGCAAAACCCTGGCTAGACCGGCTGTTTGAGGAGCGACACCGACATGGTAAAGGCCGGTTCGAGAGCGTTATCGTCCCGCGAATGGATGTCGAGGGGGCGTTGGATGAGGTGGTCAAGGGTGCGGCGGGGTTGATTCATGTTGTACGTATACACAAACAACATTTTATATGTATATCTCACTTCGTGAGATGGTTTTTTTCTGACTGAGTAGGCCTCCGACGTCAGCATGAATCCCGACCCCAACACCGTCATCCCCGCCGCCGTCAATCTGACTGTCAACGCGCTCAAAGCGGCGTCTAAGCAGCCCTCGATCAAGAGGGTTGTGCTGACCTCGTCGTCGTCGGCTGTTCTCATCCCGAAGCCGAATCAGGAGGTCGTCGTTGACGAGAGTGAGTAGAACCAACCAACCAAACACCTTTTTTTGATCAATTTTTCCAGCTGACACCATGTGTGACTGTCCAGAAACATGGAACGACTCCGCAGTATCCGCAGCCTGGGACGAAAGCACCCCAGCCGACGCCAGACGGTACATCGTGTACGCCGCGTCCAAAGTCGAAGCGGAGCGCGCAGCGTGGAAATGGGTGGAAACGCACAAGCCGGGGTTTGTGTTGAATGCTGTGATTCCGAATTTCAACGTATGTCATATCTTATCCAAACCCTAGCAGACTGCAGCCTGCAGGATGAAAACTGATTTGTATGCATACAGTCCGGACCGATCCTCCATCCTGAAATCGGTGGTTCGACGATGGGCTGGGCGAGGAATCTGCTCAAGGGAGACGCGTCTGTTATTGAGCTTCTTCCTCCGCGTGAGTCTCCCCTCAATATACATTAATATACGAACTCGTAATAACGAACTGCGACTGCAGAATACTACGTCGACGTCCGCGACAACGCACGCCTACACGTCGCCAGCCTCCTAGACAAAAACATCCAGTCGGAGCGCATCTTCGCTTTCGCGCACGAGTTCAACTGGACGGATATCATCCAGCTGTTCCGCAAGCTGCGGCCGCACAACACGCGGATCCCGGAGCCGCCGGCCAACGAAGGGCGTGATCGGTCGGTGGTCAAGCCGCGCAAGAGGGCTGAGCAGATTCTGCGGTCGTTCTTTGGGCAGGAGGCGTGGACGGGGTTGGAAGAGAGTTTTGAGGCGGGTATTGAGGGGTGGGAGTAGACATAGCAATGAGATTGATTGATAGATATAGATATAGATGTAGATGTAGTGTAGAGGGAGATGTAGATAGATAGATAGAAGACTGTTCGCAAGAAGAAAGAAAGTAAGAAAGGGAGTCCCATTAAGCAGTCTAGTAGTACCTACATGTATGTACTCCGTACAGTTACTACAGTATTTACTTGCATGGCGAAAAAGAAAGACAAAAAAACGACAAAAAAAAAAGCAAGAAAAGCAAAGAAAGAAAGAAAGGGAGAAAAGCCAAGCACTCATTCTGCAAGAAAAAGGCAAAAGAAATAGAAAAGAATTCCACCATTCCAAATCCATTCCTTCCATCCCTCGACTGCTCCCTGCTCCCTGCCGTGTCCCGGCCCGTCACCGTGCAGGTAGGTGGCTTTTTGTTCCCTTCGAAGGAGTGAGAAAATAATTATTTAATCAATAATAATTATCAATGCATGGTTCCTAGGTATGTACGGTACCTACCTAGTTACTAGGACGACAACATGGATATGGGATATGCCGTATACATACAGACAGACAGTACTTATTTACTTTCGTGGTGAATTCACCCTTCAAGGACTAATTACCATCTACAATCTACTACGATTTACCAGTTCCGGCTGAGTGACTGACTGCCTTCCTGCAGGAATGTATGTATGTACATACATACGGCGTATGTGCATCCAGTACGAAATGAGTGATCGACCAGAGTGCTTTCTTTTTTAATGTCCTCCTTACGAGCTTCTGCTCCTGCATACTACTGTACATATGGCAATTTCTAGAAGTCTCTCTCTCTCTCTCTCTCTGCCAATGTATGCATGCAGAATGCAGTGCGAAAGAAAACAGTACAATCTACAGAACAGAACAGAACAGAACATGCCTTTTTCTAAGCTTGTTTAAGTTCTGACTAGTCGACTGGTCGAGACCCTCCCCTGCATATTTTATTTCTGTCTGCCTGCTTTCTGCTGTCTGCTGTTCAATTGCAAATGGATGGATGGAGCTGATCTCTTTCTTTCTTTCTTTCTTTCTTTGTTTCGCTCTTGGCCAGTTTTCCTTCAATTGTAGTAATGAAGTAACCAGCCCTACTACGCATACACAGGAATTTTTTAAAAAAGGAGAGAGAGGGAGAGGAAGAGCCAAATTACCACGGGGCTCATGAACCCAGAATTAATGAATAAGTGATGAAAACAAAAAAAAAATGCCCCAGAAAGAAAAAAAAAAGAGGAAAGGACAAACGCAAGGAAAGAAAGGAGCCAATGAGCCAATGCCAATGATGCCAGCAAGATGGATACACTCTCACAAGTAAGTGCAGGTGCAACTAACAAAGGGAAAAAAAACTGACGGAAAAAAAGTATAAAGACCTGAACTGAGCTGAACTGAACTCGAAAATGAAAAATAAATGCATTTTTTTTCTCTTTCGCTCGAAAACGACTCGACTCGCGCTTGCAAAATGCCAGAATCTAGAACACACAGCTCACACACTCACACACAAACAAAACATATGATATGATGCAAAACAAAAAAGAAAGGGGGTATGTAATAATAATAATCTAGGATAATAATGGGGCAAAAAAATTGTAAAAAGTAAAGAAAAAAAACAATCCGCTTTCTGATCTGAAACAGGATCAAATCAAATCAAGTTTCCCGTCCTCCAATGATAAGATAGCTATGTCAGGTGATTGATGATGATTGATGATTGATGATGATGATGAGAAGAGAAAAAAAAACACTATGGCACAGAGGATGTGTTTTAAGTGATGACACACGCCCGGGTATTAAATATCATCTTTTTTTTTCTCCTTTTTCTTTTTTTTGTGTGTTGGCAAATCAAAAGCAACGGTGGGTGAGATCATCATCCAAAATAAACAACAGGGGAAAAAAGAGATTCTTCGGGGAAATTCAACAAGATTAATAAGAAAAAAAAGATATTAAGTTTCCCCTAAAGGTCTCCAAATGACCACACCCCCCAACCGCCGGATCCGAGTTTGACGCGGGTTTCTTCAGATCAGTAGCCCGAGCTGAAACTCATCTGACTCGGCTGGGAGTATTGCTGATGTTGCCCATATACAGGTTCCGCATCGTACATCTGCGTGTCCGAATATGAACCATTCGGGGGCGGTGTAGGAGAGGCCGGACAGGCAGCAGCGCCTCCCTTGTTGTTATTATTGTTGTTGCTAAATCCCTCATTCTCCGGCGTGATTGGCGGCGTGAGATACCCATTCGGGTATTGAGACTTCTGCGGTGTGGCCAAGCCAACCTCGCCTGCATACGGTTTGTTGTTGGACTCGGCCGGTGTCTCGCTGGGCGGGGTTGGGGGTGTGTACGAGCTGGCAATGGACGCCTGCCGCGCCAGGAACTGTTCCAGCAGCTTGGATATCCGCGAGTAGTGGGCCGACGAGTATTTCCGGTACAGGACCTGCGACGGGTGGTGCAGCTGCTGCGACAATCCCACCAACGTTGCCGAATCGTAGTCCGACGCCCATTCCGTGTGGCGAGGCTGAGGCCGGTTCAGGATGCAGCGAGAGAGCGCCAGGGCCGCTTTGGCAAGGTCCGCCGAGGGCTTGGACACGAACTCCCGGTGGAAGAGAGCGATCTCGAGGATGTACATGGCGAGATGCTCCACTTCCGGGTCGTA
The DNA here is from genome assembly GCF_000968595.1 of Rasamsonia emersonii CBS 393.64. Classification (NCBI taxonomy): domain Eukaryota; kingdom Fungi; phylum Ascomycota; class Eurotiomycetes; order Eurotiales; family Trichocomaceae; genus Rasamsonia; species Rasamsonia emersonii. Next base: position 8,439 of record NW_013563182.1, read on the forward strand.
GGGGACATCCAGCAGCGCGATGTTCAGGAAGCTGTCAACCGTGGGGTGCCCGATGGTCCAACCGAGCGTCTGCAGCACGTGCCACTCCATCTGGAGAAACATGTCATCGTCATACAGCGAGCAGCACATCGACTTCAGCTCCCGGATCGTGGGCACGTGCTCCTTCTTGTCACCGTACTTGGCCGCAATGAGAAGGGCCGCACAGCCAACCAATTGATAATGCCGCTTGTACACCACCCGCTTCGAGCAGTACCTGTCCAGGAGATTGATGGTCAGGAACAACGTGGAGGGAAGAAGCTGGAACGCGGCATGGGCTTCGATCAGGAAGTCGAGGAGATACGGACGCATGAACCATTGGATCTCCGTCTGGATATCGATCGACTCGACATCGGGCAGGGTGGCAGCCTAGAAAGAAAAAAAAGCCCGACTTCAGTCAGACAAAGTTCCACCAGACAGGGAAACAAGCTACAACGCACATCCATCTCTAGCATATGGGCCAGCACATCATCCAGGTACTCATCCTTGGCGACGGTCGAGAGCTGGTCGGCAATAGCATACTGACGCTCCCGAGCAATGAGCTTGGCATGTTCCTTGGGGTCGACACGACGGGTTACATCATCTTCGACGAAGAAGGTATCGCAAGGCTGATGACTGGATGTGGGACGCTGGTTCAATGCCATGATGGATCGGTGAAGGACGACTCTTCGGATGGATGATTCTCCAACTGACCGGCAGAGAGGATTTCGAACAAGGTAGGCGTTGCTGCGAAAGGAGTGGACCTGATCACAAACCTGTGTAGCTATCAGGAGAACGACGGAAACAAGAGAGCGACAGTCGTCGGATTATCAAGGTGTAAAATAATGATTGTAATTAGTTGGAAGTAAAAAGTTATTAAAAAAGGAGTGTGGCAGCGTAGACAGTAATCTAAACGCTGGGGGAGGGGGAAAAAAAAGGTAAGAGACGGCCAAGGAACCTTGGTTTTAAAGTCTTCCCCGGGCGGAGCTGAAAGACGAATTAGTCTCATTAACTTCGAGGGAATTCTTCGCGGTGAAGATATACGAGCTGACAAAGGGGATCGAAGGAGAGAAAGAAAAGTGACCGAAGGGTGAAGGGCAGCAGGAACTTACCCAGGATGAAGGCCGTCAAAGAGGGTAGGTCCGTCACCCTTACTGTGAAGACAGCTCTGGCATCTAGGCTGGTGATGGACACAGGAATGATTTCCTACTTGGCAGGTGCCTGTCGATGAAGAGATGAAGCACGAGTCAACGCCTCCACTCTCTGGGGAATCGACAGTTCGAGGTTGGCTGCGAGTCCTGCCTCGTGCCGCGGAATGTGGAGCGGATGCGCAGTAGGAGCCAGGCACGGAACCCTATGTAAGGGCAGGAGCTGTCAGTGGAACAGCCACCCTTGACAGCGAGGCGAAGAATGGAGGAGCACGTACAACTTCTCGTCACAGATCCGCGTCGTCTGTCAGGAACGACACGGGATTCTGTAGTGAGTCGTTGCGGGAGAACCGTTCACGGGTGGAAAAATCCGCCGACAGGACAATCGGGCGGGTTTGTCACACACGAACCGTTTTCTGCAGAGAGAACCAACTGTTAGCCTTCATGATCTTGTTCTCTCGATTGATAGGACCCGGTAGCAGCCTGACGAGAATGTAGTCTGGACGGTGCGGCCCGTTGACCTCAGGGGGATATGTGTGGGGAGAGAAGAATGTCATTCCGTAGCGGTGGACCAACACACGAGTCCTGTCGGGCCATCCTTCATGCCATCCTTTTTTTTAAAATAGACGGAACGGATTCTGGGGTTTCTAGGCGGGTGCAATCTGTGGTATTTGCCAGCTGCTCCTGCAATCGTCTTTTTTGCAAGATATCAACCCTGACCGGGGGGGATCACGATGGAGCCACTCCAGGCCTACACTACCCCTTGAATAGGAGAAGCACGAGAAGGGATGCTAGTCAAGTATTTCTCTTAAAAAGCATTCGCCCCGTTGAAGGCCAGGATATCACATCGAAGACCCCTTTATCCTTTCTCTTGCACCCGATTGTCCTCCAGACCACGAACGCCACGAGACCCAGAAACAAAATTTTCGAGCCCGTCAGAGAAACCCTTCCTGTGGTGCTTCCTCCGATCCAATTCCACACGACGAAAGAAGAGTGTACCAGCCATTTCAGGAACTCAATTGACCAGAGGTTACGGGGCAGGAAGTGTACGGAGGGACTCGAATGGAAACTTGGTCTCGTCTCACCTCTCACAATGACCAAAGCTCCACCGATCATACACCGTTCGAAGTGACACGGGCAATGGACCGGGGGAGATAGTTTGACTGCCGGCAGACCCGGGCCCAGGGATCTCAACCTTCTCCGTTGCAAAGAGGCTGGGATATGGGGGAAAGTGGCCGTAGACGTCTCGGGGTCGATCGAGAACCTCACCGTCCGATCAGGGGGGCCAGGGGGGACGAGGCGACGGTTCGAATTCGACGGGGCAAGTTTGCAGACGTCGAGGACGGGCAGGGAGAAAGGGACGTCGAAGCACGAAGCTGACGGACACAGCTCGACTGGAGAGCTGGTGCCGTGAGCGGGAGATGGCGAGTCGACGGGGAGCTACAGTCGACGGATCTCGACCACTGACGGAACCAGGCTCGGGTCTCTCCACGCAAAGGAAATGAAACGGGAAAGGAAGAAGAGAAGAGGAGAGGAAGAGGGCGGAGATGAGGAGGAGAGGGAGAAGAGAAAAGGAGGTGAGGAAGAGTTTTCTCTCTCCAGGCGGGTGTGGGAGCGAGAAGGAGAGAAGAAGCACGGCCGATTGAGGAGAGCGAGGTTGAAGTCTCGCGGTGCAGCTCGTATGGTAAGCCGTGACGGTACGGAGTACGGGGGGAGCAGCGGTACGCCCGCGGTATTGGTATTGGTATTGGTACCGGGCGCGGTACCGTTTGGTTCGGTTTGGTCTCGTCTCGTTCTGTTTTTTCGCGGCGGTCGCGTCCTGCCAAACGTCTTACTTACGCTACAGTCTACGATCGATTGGCTACGGATTCATCATTCTGGCAGAGCGTTCGTTCTGTCGGATGGCTACGACGGAGACTCCGCGCGGGAAGACGCGTGCAGCGTCGAGTCTCCAGGATCATGGCCAAACAGCCTGGCTGCCATGGTTCTGAAGGCTGGCAGTAATAATAGTAATTATCTGTCTGTCGGTCAAAGAAGTGTCCAGTGTATGGCTGCTCTGACTGGACAGCTCCTGTAACCCAGTCTGTAAGGATTCACTCCAGTAATACAGTATAAGTATACTGGCAGCCTGAACGCGGCCTGAGCACGGCATGGCTGTAGTTTCAGCGTGCTTTTTCACCGTTTCAACAACAGCGCTGTTCCCTGCCGGGGACGCGCGCGTGGAGCAGCTCGGCATGGCTAGCACAGGCGAGCTGCTTCACTAAGCTGTTCCACCGGATCCATGGGCCATGGTACCGTACCTGTCTGTGGCTAGCCTGCGCTCGCGTTGCTTTTGCGCCTTCAGCCTGCTCCCATACGTCACTGGGCCGTGGATACCCAGGCGCCGTCGACCTCCGTCCCCTTTCAGCCCACTCCCAGCGTCGCCTTTCGACCGTCCAGGATTCCTGTGGAGAGACCCGACAGCCAGTCGTCTGCCCTCCCGCCCAGCGGCATGCGGCTGCTTGCCCCAGAACGGAAATATTAGACTTGGATTATTCCCAACCTGCGTGCGCCAGAGCCTGGACGAGCTCCCGGATAGGATGCTGCTGCGGCGTCCGGAGACCTGCAACTGCGCGCTGCGAAGTCTTGCAGAAGCCTCGCAGCTCGAACGCGCTCTGGCGCGCTGCACCCGCTCCCACACGCTTTCTCCTCACCTCATTAATAATAATCAGAATCATAATAATACCGAGACGAGAAAGAGAGTCTGCTACAGTACTCCGTACGGACTACGGAGCACGAACCCGGAGCCGCCGGCGTTAAGAGCAGCCCGGAACCTTGGAACGAGGCTGATCGGAACCCCATCTCCCCGCCTAACTGTCGAAGCCTCTAGCAAGAATAACGCCCTCGCGCCCCAGGCTCTGACCCGCGTTATGTCCGCGACGGGCCTTGACACCTGGATCCATGCCGTGCGCGTTTCGTGTTTTCCTCGGTTCTTACTGCAGTACAAATGTGAACAATGTCGTGTGGACGGTAAACTTTCCGACTCATCATCAAAATTTGTTTGCGTACTCAATTTCCAACTGGTACAGTATGGCTCATGCTTGCTGCCGGAAATGTGCAAAATTGGCAGTCAAATGGAACATTCCTTTCTATCCTACCACAGGTCTTTGAACCAGCAGGTTGGCCGGATATGATAAGACTTGATTGATAAGACTGCTCGAGACTTTCACTGGGCCGAGAGAAACTCCTTGTTAAGGTCAAGAGGCTGCGTTTGCACCGTCTACCTCGTGCCATTCAATCTGTTCCATTGCTGCAAGTATTAACTGACTACTCACAACGGTCCAGTTGACCAGTTCCATATGGAGTACTCGTAGAGTATTCACTCATTCGACTACAGGAGATGGATTCTAGAAATCACTATGCCAAGAAACACCATGAAGTTGGAAGCTCTTGAGATTCTCTCTGGCCTGATTGTGATCTGTCCTTACCAGTCATCCGTGCTTGCGTGATACTCTAGAGTTCTCTGTAGTTTGCAGTCGCTGTACGGAGTAATCCTTTCGCTGACGTAAAGTAAGGGGCATGGACGATCCAACTACTGTACTGTACAGCAGCTCCCCCCGTCCGAGAAGGGCTGATATCTCACGATTGCGTGCATGCCCCTTCAGGAAGGAGAAAAGAAAGAGACATGATTCATCGATGGCAATGTATCCCTCAGCTGACGATAGCATCAAGCAATCTTTGAGGGAGGTAATACTGTAGCTCTGCGATGGCATGCCTGGGGAAGGCGAGGTAGGATTCGGTTGCTGAGCTGGCTAGCGGCGTCGTCCCTGGCCGTCCATCGCCAATGAGAGCCGAGTCAACGAGCCCTTCCCGCCTGTTCCTTGCAAGGGGGCGGTCCTCCCTTCGAATCGACCCAGGCCTGCCTCCAGAAATGCTGGTTGCGATGAATAATAAATAATTAGAAATATCCCAGTCTGGTCAGCAATAACGTAATTCTCTCCTGATTGCTATTAGAGTTGGTTAGATTGGACCGAATTCTGGCAAGGCTGCCTGCCGCGGAACCTTAGCGTCATCACCGACCCCAGAATTAAATAATAAGGGCGACAGGCTCTCTAAGCTGCCAACGGGTAAAGTGTAAACCATCCATAGACTCAGAATGGTCGATGATGATCCCGGGACTGGCCGAGCCGCGATCTGATTATTGGTAAGTTGACTGATTCCCCTATTCGGGCGGTCTCATCATCCATGGGTCAGCCAGATATGCCCTTTATCTTCCACAGTCGCAGTCAAAGCACATCAGCATCATCCATGGCACGCTATTTGGAAAGATCCATGTCGTTCCCTGCGAGGAACAGGTCGTGGCGAGATTGTAGAGCACGCTTTTGGATCAGTCGAGTTCAACTTCTCCCTGGAAGAGTGAACTACAGGCTTGTCCCGATCGGGCAGGATCCCGGCCTGCTCACGTGCTCCCCGCTCACCATTGATGATCGTCGTGGACGACCAATTACATCAGTTGATGTATTTACCGAAAGGCAGGCAGCAGGCAAGCTTGTGTTGCAGAATATACTGACCTAGTCAATGGATATGTTAAATGAAAAGGTATCTTTATTGACTCGTTGAATACGCAGCATCGAAACGTTACGCGCGTGACTCCGAGTAGTCTGTGACTGTCCCTTGCGCAGTCACTGTAGTGACTGCAAAATACTATGTATCTACTTCTTCTTCAGCGGGTCTCTCCAAGTAAACTCATAATCTATTCAATATCTGGGCATTGCCTTATTGCAGAAACCAAGCAAGGAACGAGTCTTTCTCACGTGCCCCCGCGTTGTCTTAAACAGGCGGAGTGAAACTGCAGAAGAGAGCAGCCAGACCAGTATGAAGATGAACCCTTTACCCCCCCGGGGAACCGGGATGCTGCATGCATGTACTACATACATAGGCAAGGGCACACAGTCACACCCAATCGATTATCAACAAATGGCATCTAGCGATTACATATGCAGTAGCAATTTTTATTTTTAAGTTTATCTGTGTCACTATATCATATTCCTTTTTTTAACCCCTTCCCCTTTTTTTATATCTGAGTTTACATGTTCGACAATACACAGTGAATAATAATAAGTTCAGTGGTGAATGTACATAGCTAGGTAGCTGGAGAACCGGATTTTCCTCGGAGGTCGACCGTTGACCTTTTGCAGTAATTGTTACTGTATTTTGTGCGTATATACATACGTAACAGATCCATCGCTCAATCTGTCGATAGATAGATAATACGCTGTAGACGTGAATGGCCAGTACCTAAAAACAGAAGGAAATATTTCGGCGTCTCGGATTTAATTTTTACTCTCTCTCTTCTTCCGGTGAACATTAGTAGTTCGTTTCTCAGGCGACCCGTTCGTTATTAATAATAATAATTACTGTATTTTCACTTTGATCTCGTCCAGACAGAGTAGTAAGTAATACTAATTATTCGCTTCGCTATGTGGAGTTCTTCTCTCCTCTTTTTTTTTGTTTTGTTCTTTTGAATCAAACCCACTTAATTAGCTTCTGTCACGACTCACAGAAAACAAAACAAAGACTAAAATTTAAAGGAAAAAAAAGATCCATAAGCGGAGTCACCTTCACCTTTAGGTTAGTAAAGCAAAGATAAGCAAAGAAAAAAAAGAAACTCGGGATGCCGTTCACATCCGAGTACCATACGTATGTACGTACCTGAAAGTGAAGTCAGACAGACCCAAGGAACGAGACGCAGTCCCCCCAAAAAAAAAGAGACTGGAAGGAAATCTCCACCGCACACTGGACAATTGCGGAAAAGGAAAATATGGATTTGACAGCAAGGGTCGGCCCGTGAAGGATAATCTAGAAGTTCCGATGGAAAAAAAAAAGAAAAATTTTACTTTTTTCTTTCTTTTGATTTCTCTTGCCCCGCTATTTAGGTGTGAGTGAGGGGCAGGTTCCATGGTGAGAGAGAGGGGCACAAAACAAAGAACAGTACGAAGTAGTATTACTTACTTAGACTACTGCTGTTTACGGAGTATAGATAGATAGATCCACTACTAACTCTACCGAGTATTCCGTACGGAGTACATACGTCACTTGGGAAAAAAAATTCATTATTGACTAGGTACGGAATTAGGTAGGTAGGTACTGTACTCTGCAAGCCGTTGAGGCTGGGGCAATGCAAGGGGATTTCCGATTTTCGATCGGAAGATAGATAGAATTATCTGCTATTAATTAGATCTGGCATTTTTTCTTAAATTTAGCACGGAGTATTTCGATGATTCAATGCCGAATCCAGGAGGATATATCAGTTGACAGGTCACGTCACTTGCGGCTCTTCCCTCTCATGGTCAGTGGATTTGGATTATTTAATACCGCCTGTTTTGGGCTGCAGCCGTTGCGGACTTGCCTTCCGACGGCATACGCCAGTAGCAATACTTGCATGATCCATCTCCACAGGAATCAGTGGGGAGAAACACGCAGTGTAAAATTTCTTTCCCTTTCCGTTCTTAGTTTTTACTCTCCGCTTTTTTTTTTTCTTGCGTAAGAAGAAGTCTTTCATTTTTTTGCTCGTTTCTCTGGTTTCGGAGTAAGCAAGATCGGACTGGGTCATTAAGTTAAAGGCGCATGAATAATGCCGACAGCCACAGGAAAGTATTTACATTATTTACCCCGTGTCTGCCGGCACGACGTACGTATGCATGTACCGTTGATTGATTGGCTCTACGAATCGATCTCGAGATCTCAATCAACATGCGGACAGCCACCGCGTTGTCACTTGTCAGCCGCTGACATGCGCACCGGCGTCAATTATTGAAGTCAATTCTGCCTGGCCTAACTCCGGTACTAACCCTGCAGTATTAGCAGCACGACCATCGAGCAGAAGCAGCGGTTCTGAAAACGGCAATTGGGCGAACGAGCAGGCCCGCCAAGATGGCCGGTGCAGACCCAGGTCTGTCTGCTAGACAGGGAACTGCCAGATCGCGTCCAGGTAGTTTGCTCCACCTGAAATAAAAAAGCGATCATGCTAGCAATTACGGTGTGCGAATTACGTGGGTTTTCATGTCTTCTTTCTGTGGTGACTGGGGCGTTGGTCTTTTTTATCTGATCGACTGGTGAATGCCCTGTTCTCCTGGATGTCACATGCTGTTCGTAATGACAATACCGCCCGGCCGCCCTGTACAGGGCCATACCACGCCGTACGTTTCACAGGCCGTTCGGAAACGGTAAGCTGGTTACACGGATCAATACGGGACCGTCCCACCAGGCCGGACGACGCGGGGATCCATTGGGCAATCGTCACCGAGCATAAAAACGACTAGAAGGATGAAAGAAAACCGACGAAAACACGCAGCACCACGATCTGAAAGAATCTCATGAACTGGAGTTCGACAGCCCTCCACTCCCTCAAGAATGGATTTGAACGGACACTGGCAGAACAGACCTGCAAACAGCAGAAGACAAGCGGATGAGAAACGCTGGCTCGCACTCGGTCCGTTTTCAGTCCCACGGTCTGGATTGACGTCTACTCGACAGCTGAGCTCGGCGAACGTGGAAACTTTAATTTAGTGAATTAGACGCGACAATAGCAAGCCATCACCGCATTCGTGCCGTTGGATCCCGCCGTGGCGTGTCACTTCCATGTGCTCTCCACGCGATGATTCGATCGTCTCGTCGGGAACGACATCGCGCTTATTGCGGATCTGTGGCGCGTCATCGAGCCCACGGACACGAACCTTCGGTCCTGGTCCCAGGCACCTAGGTAGGCAGCAGGTACGGTAACTCTACCGTGCTTTCTCCTCCAATGATTCCGTCTTTGATCCAAGGCCTTGCTCGCGTGCGTTGCAACACGATCTTGAAAATCCCTGCAATGTCGGCACGTATTCCAACTGACAAACCGCGACCATGTGCGAACTCTCCAGCTGCACTTTGGCTGCAGGGTTAGGAGTCAATTGACACAATCAACGAACGCTATTCCTGAGATTAAAAACAATCTTGGAGTCTGTGGCAGAGAATGTGGCAAAATGCGGAATTGTTCCTACCGACGAGAGCTGAACCTCAAACAATCCATCCTCAATGAGGGGAAGCTCCTCCTTCCCAACATCGGGACGAGCAAGTGCGCTGGAAGATGTGTATACAGTACGGAGTATACTCCGTATACTTGCTTGCCTAAATCCGACCCTGGCAGTTAAGTTTCACCACCAACACAATCCCTGTCGTGGCTTGAGGGAGCGGCAACTCCGTTTGGACAGCCTTACAAACGATGGGGGAAAAAAAAAGACTTCAGTCGGGCTGAGATAAGCTCAGGACGGAGTAGAGATTAGAGATTTAACCCGACTTAAACAGTACGCTCCAGCCTCCATGAGACTGGATTAATATCATCTCGCAGGCTCCCTAGTGATGATGATACTCTCCATAGTTAGTTGACTAATAATAGGTAGTACTCCATAAATGTTCGGGTTTGACACAAAGATGCTGAGATGGTGCAACAAGAGGCCTTCTTGGCAGGGTTGGCCTAGAAGGCTAGAACAGGAGAACTCGTCGGACTCGTCATCATGTCAACCCGCAAGAGAATGGATAAGAAAGAAATCGATTGGGTCCACTGAGTTAACTCCGTACTCTTCAATGTCATGGCATGGCATGGCATGATGTCATTGAATCAATCAATAATAATCGCTGTATAACTACTCCGTAATTCACTTCTCCTTAGTACGGAGTACCTATGTATGTACAGTACGTAAACAGGCTGAATCTCAACCCATTGAAAGGATTGATAAATCCAATTCATTCAATTCACTGGTCAGTCAGCATGTATCAAGAGTCAGTCAAAACTGATTGATTCGCTTTCGCTTTCGCTACTCCGTACGGAGTACACGTACATGCAGCCTGCAGCCTAAGGTACAGCCCAGCCCAGCCCAGTCCGAAACAGCGGCCCCCGAAGAAGAAGGCATCAAACATCGAAGAACGAACGACCACCAATCGACGCGTCTGTATTTTTTTTTTGCTGCTGCTGCAACCCGCAACGCGCAACACGTGCACGCGCGCGCGTGTCTAGGTATGTTTGCTTATTTATTATTACTTTTTCGGATTATTGTTATTGTTGTTTTTTTGTCCTTACAATAAGTTAATTACACTGGAATTTGCGAATTGGATTTTTTAACTGACACTTAGATTCAGAATCTAAGTGTATTCAGAAACTTTTAATATTACCTAGATAGATAGATGATCTGGAGGTGTTCGAATGATTTACGTAGCTTAGCTAACTATTATTTATTTACGGTGAATTGGATTGAATTGAATTGAGTTCTTTTTTTTTCATACTGGATTTCCATCATCTATCTACCTACCTACCTAAAATTAGTCCTAGAATTCTCATTTCTGTCCTTCTACCGAGTTGACTAAGACTTGATTGATCCTGATTAAGCATTAACAAGGGCACACACAATACGCCGAAAAAAAATATTTTAGATAGTCTTAACTTTCACCTTGCTATTTTTGCGCACTGGCTGTGGGCATTATTAACTAATAACTAGCCCTCTGATGGAGAGATAGAGATGGAGACAGATAGTACATACAATCGTACTCTGTACAGTACACACATAGCTAAGTACATACATGTAACCAAGCAGGCAGGTAGATAGGTAGGTATATAGATAGGCATCTAGTCTATCTATATGCAAGTGCAAAACTCTGCATGAACATACGCAAGCCACACAACTCTGCGCGACTGACGTGGCAGCCGTCCCATCCATTATTCCCTGATGCCGAGGATATGACATGATACTTTAGCTGGCCTATAGGAGCTCAAGGATGCCCCTTTTCCAAGATTAGCATTGCAAGATTAGGTACTGGATATATCTATTCAGCTCCCTTTGTTGAAACCTGTGGGGGAGGGGAGGGTAGGCGAAGAGGGTGAGGGGTTAGACTTGACTGGACTCGACCGTGCTGTACGTATACAGTACATACATACACATGCTCATATGATCAAGCAAGTAACTTGGAATGTCTCATCTGTGATCCTATCGTTTGATCATAATAATGTACATACTGTACAGTATGTACGTACAGACTTCCAGCATACCTGGATCTGTGGCGGAGACTACGGTCAGTACTACTTACCCCGCATCAGCTTGGGCCATTCGCCAATCCTGATCCTACTGTATGATCAACTGGTTTCAAGGTGGATGGGGGCTGGGGGCCTTAAATTAGTGGCCTACTGAGTACATAAATATTATTCTGTTCATTTGCAGAGTGGTTTTGGTAATAGTGTCCTCAGGCAGGCAAATAGTAGAGTGGTATAGTGGTTAGAACGGTTATTTATATTTTTTTGGTAGAGTACTACGGAGCACTGAGTGAACGGCAGCTGCTGCATAAGCACTCGACAGTGATAGCTGTCTCGCAGCATAACTAATACGCTAAAGTATTGTAATTTCTGGCACTCCTTTATTATTTATCATCATGATGCTATCGCTCGAGTGCGGGCTCTTTAGACCTGTCCTGCTGTCGCCCAATTTGATACGGACAGCAACTATCCGCATTTGGATAAAATGCAAGTTAAGTATTTGTATACATATCTAGGGTCTGCTCATGATATAGAATTTTCGAAAAAAAAAGTTATTACACTGCAAAGACAAGAAAATAATTACTACTGTGATTATCTTCCAAAGATAGTCCACTTAGGGAAGGTTTAGTCGTGATCACGTGACTTACCATGCCGGGAAAAACTTCCTCGTAAAAAAAATAATTCCAACCGCAAAAAATAATATTCTCCGCGCGACAGCAACAACACCGACACCGACGAAACCGGCAACTTTTGTTGAATTCCTCTCAGCCTTTTTTTTTTCCCCGTTGCATCGCTAGAAGAGATGGCTGCGAGGGCTTGAATCTTCGGATTTGAGCCGGGTCAGGACTCTGCGGAGACATTCGAGCGGGTTCGCTTGTTCGTCTTTTTGTCTTTTCGTCTGTCTCTTCAAGCCCCAGCTCCAGCTCTAGCTTCAGTTCTAGCTCCAGCTCTCGAGGTCCTACTATCTAACGGCCATCATGGATATCCACCGCTGCCGCTTCGTTCCTTACAACCCGCAGGCTATCAATGCCCTTGCGTTCTCGCATCCCCCATCCCGAGATCTCGCTGGACGAGGTGTCAAGACGCTTCGACTCGCGGTCGGCCGTGCCAACGGCGATATCGAGATCTGGAACCCCCTGCGCGGCGCCTGGTTCCAGGAGACAGTTCTGCGCGGTGGAAAGGATCGCAGCATCGAAGGACTGGCGTGGACGCAGGACCCCGCCGGGGACGACCCTGATGGGAGCGGTAGCAAGATCCCAGGCCGCCTCCGCCTCTTCAGCATTGGATACTCCAACGCGGTAACCGAGTGGGATCTCGAAAAGGGACTTCCCGCCCGCCATTCGAGCGGCAACTATGGCGAGATCTGGTGTCTGGCAGCGCAGCCCCGGTGGAAGCCTGCCAAAGGCAAGGACGGGAAACCCCTCCCTCCCGCCGAAGGTGAATTTATTGGCCAGCATCTCGCGGCTGGTTGCGCGGATGGGTCAATCGTCATCCTGTCGACCGCGGACGGTGACCTGAAGTTTCTGCGTATTATGCGGCCCTCTACGAAAAGAGCCAGAGTCCTCAGCATCACGTTTCAGAATCGCAACGTTCTTGCTGCGGGATATGCGGACAGTTCGATCCGGATGTTCGATATTCGGAATGGACAGCTGTTGCGAACGATATCTCTGGGCAGGGGTCCTAGTGGGGGTCCCAAGGAAATTCTTGTGTGGTCGGTCAAATGCTTGCCGGACGAAACTATAGTCTCGGGCGATTCAACTGGAGAAATCAGATTCTGGGATGCGAAGAACTATTCTCTCATCCAAAGAGTCCAGGGACATCAGGCTGATGTTCTGGACGTTGCGGTTAGCGCCGATGGAGAATCAGTCATCAGCGGAGGAGCCGATCGGAGGACGGTCGTGTACCGGCTGAAACCCGGTGAAAAAGGTGACAAGAGACGGCGATGGGCTGAAGTGATGCATCGACGATACCACACCCATGACGTGAAAACGTTTGCTGTCTACGAGACCAAGGACATAAGTGTCGCCGTATCAGGAGGTAACTTCGTCCAACTCCGGTCTTACTGTATACAGTCTTGAGTCTAACTGGAGTCGCAACAGGCCCCGATGCAGCCCCGGTCGTCCTACCTCTGCGCGAGTTCGGAAAGGAGCATCACCGGAAACTTTCGAGCCTCCCCCAGACCCCTCAGCTCACGTCTTCTCCTTCTTCGAGATTAATAATGAGTTTCTGGGAGAGGGAAGTCCGACTATGGCGTATCCCACGAGGGCCCGGGTCATTATATGACGCTTGGGATGGCCAGCGACACCAGTTGGTAGGAAGGGTTTTGGTTCAGGTAAGAAGCGCCGCCATAGCATGACCAGCGCGATTGATGCTAACCGAGAAATAGGGCGAAGAGAACATAACTTCAGCCACGCTGTCGTCAGATGGTTCGCTCTTGGTTGTTGCCACTGTGTCCAGCGTCAAGGTGTTCACCCTGCGACAGCGCAAAGGGGATGAGAGAGACATTCTGAAGATACAAAAGGTGGACGTGCCTTCAGAAGTATCAGACGACGGCGCAAGACTCGTCGCTGTATCTCCAGACCTCCGTTGGTTGTCTATTGTGCGACCGAACAGTGAAATCTATCTCGCAAAGATGTCACCCTCCTCCGGCAAAGAAAAGCCCCAGATACACCCGAAACTCATCAAAGTGGAGCGTGCTCCCCGCCACAATCGACACGAGAAAGCTTCGCACGGCACCCTGGGCAATTATGAGAGGACAATCAGATCGATTGTGTTCTCGGATGACAGCAAGATCTTGGCATCGGGCGACCTCTCTGGTTGCGTGGATGTCTGGGTGCTGGAGGACGTGAGCCCATCGAGTCCGAACGTGGCCCGGAAGCCGAACGGTGTGGCCTCATCTGACGATGAAGAGTCGTCCGACGATGAAGATGAGCAGCCCATCATCGACGGCCAGCGCTGGAAGCCAAGCCCGAGCGAGTCGCCAATACCGCGTTTACCAGCTGGCATTGTCTTCCTGTCCTTCCGCCCCCGTCGTCCGACCAACTCGAAAGCGCTGACAAACGGGACTCACGGTCCTGCAGAGGATCGCTTAATGGTGCTGACCAGCGAGCACCAGCTGGTCGAATTCGAGGCTCTCAAGGGCAGTTTTTCGGACTGGTCGAGGCGGAATCCCAAGGCGTACCTGCCGGCGGAATTTACAGGAGTAAAGGACCGCGCGATGGGCGGTATCTGGGATATCACCGAAGACCACGAACGGATTTGGCTCTACGGGACATCCTGGCTATGGATGTTTGACCTGACGCATGATTTCCCTTCCCCGGACGCAGCAGCAGCGGCGGATGGTCAACAAAACGACCAGAAATCGGGTCAACTTGTCAAAGCATCTTCTTCTCAAAAACGGAAACGCGAGTTGGTGGAAGACGACGACGACCGGGAAGAGAGGCGGAAGTACAACAGCGGTGCCGGTGACAAAATCCCCTTGTCGCAGGTGGACGTGTCCCTGGGCACGAAGATGCGGAAGATCGTCGGCAACGACGAGTCGAAGGAGGAGTGGGTGCAGGTCGAGAAGCAGCGGCAGAACGCGAAGGACGAGCAGGAGGAGGAGGGGGAGGATGAGTTCGAGCACGGCGGCGGCAATCCTTTCTTTGTGAACGACGAGTCGAACTTTGCCCGACTGCGACGCGACAATAATCCGGATTCAGAGGAGGCTACTAGTACTACTACTACGCCACAGAAGAAGCGTTTGACGAATGGTGTCTCCCACGCCGACATCTTCCCGCATGACGATGACGGGCCTTCCTTTGCGGTCGTCGTCGACAATACCGGCCACAGTGAAGACCGCACACCGAAGAAAGACAAGGAGAAGGAGACGGAGAAGGAGCAGAAAGACGAGACGACGACAGATGCCGAGCCCAGCAAAAACAACAACCAACCCCGTCGCCAATGGTGGCACACCTACAAGTACCGCGATATCTTCGGCATCGTGCCTCTGGGGCATTCTTCTCCTG
The DNA here is from genome assembly GCF_000968595.1 of Rasamsonia emersonii CBS 393.64. Taxonomy (NCBI): domain Eukaryota; kingdom Fungi; phylum Ascomycota; class Eurotiomycetes; order Eurotiales; family Trichocomaceae; genus Rasamsonia; species Rasamsonia emersonii. The sequence goes on from NW_013563182.1 coordinate 23,651, forward strand.
AAGCTGCCAAGGGAAAAGAAGAGCGAAATCTTCTCGAAGTAGCCGTCGTCGAAAGACCAGTGTGGGATATGGATCTTCCTGGTCGATATGTGCGGGATTACGAGTAGATAGTTTTTCCTTGGAAAGGATAAAAAAATTCTAAAAGAAGAGAAGAGAAGAGGATAATAGATAGATATGTCGACGAGTCGACGATGAGTCTTTCTTGTCTTTCTTGTCTAGGCCATTCATTTTTCGTGTTTATATACTTTGTTTGTTTGCACTGTACTGTACAGCGCTGTGCATATTATTTGCATATCCTATTGGGATTATTATTTTTCTCTGCTGCTGTTGCATGTCATGTCCATGTTTTTTTTTAGGCCTATGAATAGGTTATGCTATGCCATTATGCATTATTATTGGAAGGCTCAAAAGTTGTTTTTTTTTCTGTTTGAGAAGAATGACAGACGGACCTGCCTGCAGTGGGTATTATTCTAGTTCCAGTTCCTTTATTTTATATTTCTGCATACTACTGATTTTTTTCTTGGTACAAGTCAGTATACTAGAGACTGATCTTTCTTAACATTAGATAGATAGACAGGCAGGACACTTCACGATTAAAAAAGAAAAAAGAAGATAAGATTGATTGATTGATAGATACTGATAGATAGATGATGCCCTGTATATATCAATGATTCAAGGTATCATCAAAGCAAGCTTGCAAGCAAGTATTGAGATAACCCTGGTGTATGTATGTACATACATACAACTTGAGTTAATTGATAATGACAATGTATGTACTGTACTGTACTGTACGGTAAGTCCTGATTAGGAAACTTAAAATAAATGCATGATCTCGACAATATCTTCAAAATGAAAAACTGGCATTTGCCATAATAACATTGTGCACTGTATAACTATCTTCTCTTCTCTTCTCTTCTCTCCAAACTGTCTACATACAAACCGTTCCGAAAAAGAAAAAAAATATTCTTCAGACCAGACCAGACCATAGTAAAAAAAAAGGACTCAAAAAGAACTCAAGTGCATTGCATTCCCCGCTTTCCCAAATCGTTCTCGTTCGTTATTGCTTCGTGACAAATCAACTTCGCGGATGGATTCATTCATGACTTCGTCAATCAACACACCTTCAGGCCTCGTGATACCAGCACTAGCCTAGTCGATCAAGTGACACCGTCTCGAGGTGGATTCGCACGTTGGAGCCTTTTCGCTCCGGTGGTGGGCCGCAGGAATGCAGAAACAGAGCGACAGCACACTGGCAGCGCTGCTGCTGTTTCCGACCTTGACCGGCCAGTCTGCAGATCTGCATGTCGGGATCGAATCCCGAATGGTTACGGTAGAGTGTACGGACCTGGCAGGAACTGGGTGTGACAAGGTGTCCCATTGACGATCGCAATCAACAGATTGCCAGGATATGGTCGCGGAGAACCAAGGGCAAGTTGCAATTGCCTTGAAGTCCTCAAGTCGGGTAATGGTCCTGTCTGGTAATTCCAGGCAACCATACCAAATCGCATAGAGTTGAATAAAGACATTCTGAAAGGACTCGCGTGGACCTAATAACTCTGGGCGGAGACCACAGCCGGCTGTGACTTGTAAGCAATAATCAGACAAGCGTCAGCAGGCGCAGAACTTACAGGACTGTTGAGCATGCTGTTTCGTCTGTTCCTGCCCTTCTTGATGTGATTCTTCAACGCGCTAGAATCCAGCGGCTTCAGCAATTCAAAGCTGCACAGCAGCTCCGCAGAAACCGACATGATGGCGCCCCAGTTGTCAAATTCTCCACAGTACTGTGACAGGTCAGCACCAGTAACAACCACGGCAACAGACGAAAAACATACGTTAGGAGCGGAAAAAACTGTAACCAAGATTCTATCTTGGAAAAATTCATAGCCGTCTTCCACCACCATGTGCGCTCGACAGACCAGATCGAAATCGTGCCGCTGCAAGAAGTCCATGATCACTTTCTTGCCGAAGCAGTAGCTCACACCCCGCTCGTTCGGCTCCCAGTCTTCCTCCATATCGGCCGGGTCACTCCAGAGCAGGTCGTTGAGCAGACCATAGTCCGGAACATCCGTCGGACGAGCGATTCCACGGATATCGTCCATGTGCGATAAACTCGGCGAGAGCCCGCCGTGGACACAGAATATCTTGCCCGCGACAATGGAAGCGATGGGGAGGCAGTTGAAGGTGTCAATGAACGTCTTCCAGATCTTGATGTTGCACCGTCGCTTACATTCATCGTAGAAACCGTAAACGCGGGTGACGTTGGCACACTCGTGATTACCTCGAAGGAGGAAGAAGTTCTCCGGATACTTCAGCTTGTAGCACAGCAGAAGCAGAATGGTCTCCAAACTTTGCTTCCCCCGGTCCACGTAGTCACCGAGGAAAAGATAATTGGCTGCGGGAGGAAACCCGCACATTTCGAATAGTCTGATTAGATCCGTGTATTGGCCATGGACATCGCCAACGATCTTGACCGGGGCTGACAGTTCGAGCAAGGCAGGCTGGGAAAGAAGCAACTCCCGCGCAGCGGTACAGATTGCGACGATTTCGGCATTCTTCAGACACACAGACTTGGTAACTTTGGTGGAATACCCGGCGTCGAGCAGGCGCGAAATCATGTCATCCAGGTCGATCGACTTGAGCGCTCCCATCCCCATTCCAGGCGATCCGCTTGTCTCCGTTGGTTGGGAGGCCAGAATATCCAACAGAACAGGATTGATCTGATTTTCGTGCTTTACCAAGATCGACTCGCCAGGAGCTTGGGGAGTGGCTGGTGGTACCGAGGGCGGAGCATCAGACACTAGATCGACCTCACCACTCTGCTGAGCGGCATTCACATCTTTGTGACCACGATTCAGGGATGTCGACTGGGAAGGGGATGGAGGAGGATCGGGTGTCCCTGCGCGGGAGGCAGTTGCGTCATCGGATAGTGCCGAGGGCGCCGGAGACGGCGCGCCCCGAGCACTGCCAGCAGACCTTACAGAGGCTGTCTCTGACTTATCGTCGGAAAGACCTACAGTAGAGCCTCGTGGACTGTCATTGTTCTTGTCGCTGCTCCGTCCGGGGATCTTGGATCGAATAGAGCCTCGAAGGGATCGGATGGATTCCTTAGTGTCCGATTTGGAAAACGAGGGGTAGGACTGCAAAGGATCGCCGGAACGCGAGTCCCCGCCCTTAGACTGAGACTGACCCATCACAGACGACTGATGGGCCACAGAATGTACAGCAACCGGGTACGAGCGTCTGACGTATCTCGGGTATCAAATACCGATGAGCGGTGGTCCAGTGTTCAAACTTGCAAGAGTAAGATGGAATCAGAGCACTTAAATAGTCGCCACCGGAGGGGGCTCGAGACAAATTGGTGTCGAACGGAGAAATAATAGAGCAGGTTAAAAGTTCGCAGCGCACAGGAACCCCGCTCGGGTTAGAGAGTGCGTAACAGGTCTGAAACGGTCGCAACAGACGCAAACAAGCAGCGGAGGAGTATCACGAGCACAGCCTAAGAGACACAGCAGCTGCAACCGGTCAGTCCAGGACGGTCCATGGCATCCAAAGGCCAATGAAGGAGGGCAGACATGGAAAAGGCGAGCAGAGAGTGACCTCAACAGGCCGCCTGGCGAGGAGCAAAAGCGGTGCAAACTCGCCCAGAGAGGCCGTGTTTTGGACGGAATGCCAAGTCAACGTGGACAACTCGTGGGACGCACGGCATACATGAAATCGAGGGTGTAACTGGAGAAGGCACAGGCAACGTGCATATGGCTGACCCTGTGGGGAACGACAGGTGAGGAGGATGCATCAAGGGAATGCTGGGCGTAGCACAAACCTCCAGACAAGACCTCCCAGAGCAGTGGATTGTGCCACAGGACTTTCGCAGGCCGGCTGTGAGCAGGCGAGGCAGTCGACGAGCACAGACAGCGAGCTAGGAGGGCAGTAAAAGCGCAGAGGAGGAGAGAGCAGAGGGCGCGAGATGCTGAGCTCAGTTGATCGCCGTTTCTGTCAGCTTCGGCTTGGTTGGTTGCCTGTTTGGTCTGGAATTCGCCTGGCGCCGTCACGTGACGCGCTGCGGCTCCGCTGGCCGACGCCTGCTGGGGCATCTTATCTAGCGCGCGGAGAAGGGCGTGGAGATAATCGCTGCAGCCATGCCGCAGTATGCATTTACTACATGTGTCTGAAGATATCGTATTATTGTTCTGCTGGTAGCAGCATTCTCACGGCAGCAGCAGGGTGCCTGTTCCTGCCCCTTCGCGTGTTTACGACCCCGTCCGCAGCTTGACGCAATGCCACGACTTGGCTGGGTGCGTCAAGCCGATATCATCGCCTATCACATCCAGCAGCCTCGGGCTTTGACTTTGACACTGACATCAACATTCTACGCTCACCGCCAATCCTTGGTAACTGGCCCTCGGCCATTCACCTACGCTCACCATCGACGTGGACGCGCTCGTCGTCTGTATTTTTAGCAATTCTGCACCAAGGATATCTCTGTGCTGGAAACTTAGATAAGGAAATAGCCGTGACCATCCGACATTTCCCGTCACATTGTCCTATTGTTGGCTTGTGTATGTATATTGCCTGAAGACGAAGCGTCCTTAACCGACGGACACTGTCTAGTGTTCTTGGATCAAATGCCGACAATCCACTCCCGGCAGCGCGATGGCCTTCAGCCCTTCACAACCCATGCTGTAGTCTTAGACCGCGTGAAGTCCATGCCAGAGTAATCTGTCCACGAAGCCTTCACTACGGACAAATCATCCTTTTTTCTTTCGTAAATGGATAACGTAAACCATAGCGTTCGCTGTCTTCAGACTATCCGTCCTGTCCTTGAGAACTGCTGCTGACTGCACTCGTTCACTGCAGCCATATTATGCCGTTTTTTTTTGCCCTGTCTTTGACTCTTTGCTTGATGTGATTGCGAGAGACGATCCGCACTCGAAACGGATGCCGTCTTCTAATCGTGGGGATGCTTTACGCCGCCTGGCCTCAGTCTCACCGGTACAGCTCCGACATTAGACCGCAGGAAGGAACCCAAGGATATGGAGCATTAATGGGTTCGCATCAAAAAAAGCATTCGATCGTAGCGGCGATCGGGTGTTGTTGATGTTGAATCTTGGTATTGTATCACGGAATTATTTCCTCTGGGCCGAGAGCTCATTCGGGTTCTCCTCCAGCTCAATCCGGGTGATGTACTGCCCGGGGACGACGACAAGCCCGATGAACCGACTCGTCATGTCCACCTTGACCTTGTCTGCGTCCGCGGATGTCGATTCAGCAGCTGCCTGGATAGCAGATGGGCTCGGAAAGCGATATTCATGAGTGCCAGCGAGAATTATATTCCGATCCTGTTGTTCCGGAAAAAAAAATAAAATTAGCATGTGTAAAGCAGAAGATAAAAGAGTCCGGATAAAAAAAGGACAGTCGTTCAATGGCATCTGGGAAATTCATCAAATACGAACCGTGTCGGTACACTTGAACGTGCCAACGAACATGCGCGTGTCGGTTGTGTGAACGCGTAGCGTTCGTCCCAGCAAGGACTGGAGGTACTGCACCTCCTTGGAATTGTCGTCCATGAAGACCCTTGGCCTCGCTGTAGTGTTGCACCCGAGTACTCCGTACTGGGTGACGAAAGCTCGAAAGTGGGATGGGAAATAAATAAAAGTTCGTCCGTGATACCTTAGGCCGACAGCTCCGAGCCCCACTGCGGCTGCCCATGACGAGGTAAGATGCACACTCGACACCGGTGACGAACGCTGTCTTCAATAGAAACAATACAGAACGCTGGTCTGGCAATGTTGGACTGCTTATGTACCAGCAACAATCTTGAAGTACTAACACATCTGACAGAAAAAAGAACGTTGACAGAAGATATATATGTACAGTACGTTCCATTTCCCTATATACGAAGCCGAAGGCTCTTCGCTAACCCAGGCAATATCATCAGAAGGCCAAGATATAACTGTGTAGGCACAGACATGTACAGAATACAGACTGAACGCCGCAATCCGGAGAGACCCCTTAGAACAGTATTCCAAAACCACTCGTATCCAAAACGCCGCCCATGACACCGAAACGCCGCACGAAACTGTACAATCAGAAAATGTCGAAAAGATTGGGGTAATGTGTCCTCCCTGCGAATGGCAGCGTGCCTCAGCAGTGATAGCTGCTGCGGCGTCAAAATGCTGCTCTTGATGTCGTCAAATGACACAAGGAGATGACTGAATATGCTGCAGATTTCTGTCACATCCATCCGATACCCCCTTTCCATCTTTTTGCGTCCGGAGAGGATTCTTGCCCCGCGCAGTCCATGTCCATCTCAACGTCCATTTCCATTTCCCCAGACAGAGAAGTCTCGGACCCGCTGTCCGTTGGGCTCTCACAGCTGGCGTCTATTGAAGGGCTGTTTTCTTTGTTTTGCGACTGGCAATCGGTGCGCATTGATGAGGAAGACGCTTTGACAGGTTTGAAGAATTTGCGCAATGTCTGCTGACGCGGATCAATGGGTTCGGGTTCTGACGGTGGCGGACTGGGCGACATGGATTCATCGTGGGAAGGCGATGAGACTCGCTCTTTCTGTGCTGAGAAGAGCAGACGCAGCGTGTTTTCTAATTGTCCGTCAGCTACCACACCATTTTTGCTACCACAAGGCACGGTAATCAATGCTCACCGTAGACAGTCTGGTCGTCAGGGCGGTCGTTCCGAAAGCGTTTTCGCGTCCGGCTGTTAAGATGCCGTGGTATGTCATCAACCACGACTGCCTCGGGGCTGAAGGGAGTGACGGCGGTGATTGTTGGAAAAGAAGCCTTGCGTTTGAGAGACATGGTCTTCCGCGCGCTGGGTACGAGACTATCTAACAAGAGGTACCTGCGGGATGGAAGCACTATATAGCAATTGGCCAGCCACAGCGCGAGCAGCGACAGCAGACGCGTTCCGTTCTACAGCAAGGCTGGTAAAATGGAATGCAATGCGAATTCAGAGAGCAGGAACAACAATGGAGAGAAAAGCGCGTGCGGAGGCTGGCTGTAGCGAGGTACCGCCGTACTGGACGCGCGCCGCAGACAGCGAGGAGCGAAACCGCGTATCGGCAGGGACGCGGAGAAGCCACGCTAGCCGGATTGGGATTAATGAGCCGATCCCGAGCAGCCAATCATGTGACATCATTCCCAATACGGTATGTCCATGCATTTAGGTACCCGTGCTCCCGCCCCAACATCGTCCCGTGTTGGTGCGTTGCACCGTAACGTCCATTTTGACCACAACGTCCAATTTTGAATATTTCATCAATTTTCTACCTCACCACAATGCCAAAATCGCCAGATAAAATCGAATCCCGAATCCAGGAGGCCTTAAAAAAGGCTTCATGTCAAAAAAAGCCAAATATCTCTGCGTTGGCGCGAGAATTCGACGTGCCTCGCAAACGGCTTCACGAACGCTTCAAGGGTCGGCCACCAAGAACCGCCAAAATCCCGCGCAATAAGGTATTAGATGACCAGCAAGAGAAGGCAATTATTCGCTGGATTCGACAGCTTGATTCCCTACATTCGCCGCCTACCCCAAAGATGATAGAGTGCTGTGCAAACCAGATTTTGCAGAGGAATGTGTTATCTGTATCCAAGCCGGCTCCGCGCGTAGGGGAAACCTGGGTATATCGGTTTATTCAGCGCCTTCCTGACGACCTACATCTTATCAAACAGAAGCCAATTGAGAAAGATCGACTAGGGGCAGAAGATATTGGTATTCTGACACATTGGTTTGATCTCTTGGAGCCATATATAGCCCGGATTCCACCAAAGAATATATATAACTTTGATGAAACTGGCTTTCAATTAGGGCAGGGGAAATCTCAAAAAGTCGTCACTTCCAACCCTATACGAGCCTCCCGAGGCATTGCAACTAGCGAGACAAACGAATCCTTGACAGCCATTGAATGTATCGCGGCCGATGGTACTGTCCTTCCTCCATACTTCATCTTCAAGGGCGAATATCAACTGGAACGTTGGTATCAACAAATTCCTGATTCTGCGGATACAGACAAATATCGAATTGCTACAGCTTCCAAAGGATATACAACAGATGAGATTGCAATGGATTGGATCAGGCACTTCCATCAGCATACAGAAAAGCGGGTTTCTAAGACTGATGCAAGACTATTGCTTATGGACGGCCACGGATCCCATCTCACATATAATTTTCTGAATTATTGTGAGAAATACAACATTATACCCTTCTGTTTTGTGCCTCATACAACCCATCTTGTCCAGCCGCTTGATGGTCAGCCCTTTCAGCCTATAACACTATTTTCGCAGAAAACAATGAGATATACAGTGGGGGATATCACTATGGACAAGCCGACTTTCTTCGTGATATCCCTCAAATTCGCCAGGATACATTCAAACAACGTACAATCCGAGATGCCTTTAGTGATCGGGGGATATATCCATGGAATCCTTCAAAAGTACTTGACATTCTAGCCAACGCAAGGTCTCCATCTCCGGTTCTAAATATACGCGATAAAACACCATCAATTCAATCTATCTCAACCAATTCTCCTCCCCAGACAGTTCGTACACTGCGACGGAGCATTCAGAAGCTGGATAAGTTTGTCAATGAAAATCCTAGCCTTGATCAAAGCTTTACACGCCGTCTTGACCGAGTCTTTCAAAGTGCTATACAAACAGCTGAATTGACAGCCCAACTTCAAAGCGATATCTCTCAACATCTAGAGCGTGCACGCGCTCCAAGCTCTCAGAGATCTCGCAGAAGAATCCCTACTATAGGGCCATTGACAGTTAAAGATGCAAATCGTCAGGTTGCTGAACGTGCTGAAGCTGAACGAAAGAAGATTATTTCCCGTGTCCGGAAACGCCAACCTTCAAAGCCAATTCCCACCACTACACAACGGTCGGATACTGTTGAAAAATACTCAGGGAGATAGCCAGGATCCAGGAGATATTAATGCGCTATTTAATGTATTTAGATACTAGTCTAGATGTTGAGAAAATTGATGAAATATTCAAAATTGGACGTTGTGGTCAAAATGGACGTTACGGTGCAACGCACCAACACGGGACGATGTTGGGGCGGGAGCACGGGTACCTTATACTTAAGGTACCCAGGTACCTAGGTATTGGAATGACACTCGAGACAATCTCACTAGAAATAGCTCTACAAAGGAGCTATGTCAGATGGATGTATGGATGTAAATTCTATTCATGTTACCTGATTTACATACGTCATTTTAGAAATCAAAGGTTGGGTGGATCGAACATCTACTCCGTAAGAGTATAAAGCATTGGAGTATAAGCAACAATACATTAATCCAGGAAACAAGGTCTGATATGATGCTGGTATTGAGTTTTACTGAGACAAATCTGTGACAAGCTTGCTATTTATTCTACGAGATGTCATCATACCACAAATTCTGAACATAACCCATGCGATTTGACATTGCTACTCTACCAACCAGGCGAACCTTTTTGACAATTAAAAGCATATAACAACACTTACAAGAAGAAAAGGAAGAAAGAAAAGGGTGAGAAAGGTGAGAAGGTGAGGTGGGGGACTGTAGGTGTATCGTGCGGAGCGCTTCTGCTATAATTCCGCCTAGTACCGTTGGATTAGGCTCGAGTGATAATAGAGAGATCCCGTAGGCAAGTCTAATTATATGACACCTGACAAGATAGCTAAATATAGTTGGGAGGATAGCCTACTGCTGGTGCACTCGGAGTAGGAGAGCGTACTGCCATCGGCATGCCGTGACCCGCGGGCTATGACGACGACCCCTCCCTCACACCGTTCACTGTCTATCCCCGCTCTCGACCACAGCCAGTACGCCCAACTGGCCTGTCTTCCCCAACTCCTTTATGCATATTGTAAACAACCTCTTCAAAAGGAAAATGGCGACCAGAAGGCCATCTCATGCGGGTTCGTGGTACGACGACGACCGCCTCACGTTGACGGCTGACCTCGACGGATGGCTTGCGGCCGTTCCCAAGGAGATCAAAGGGTTGGGGACTCTGCCTATTCCTGGCGCGCGAATCATCATTGCTCCGTAGGTTTGACTTGCGTCTGCTTCTCCTTCTTCTTTTTCTTTCATACTGACGTCTCAGCCATGCGGGATACGCGTACTCCGGGCCATGTGCTGCGTATGCATACAAGGCTCTGGACCTGTCCAAAGCGTAAGTACAGGATAAAGCGACCCTTTGGCTCTCGACTGAATGAAGCGAAAGCAAACGCATCTTCCTGCTGGGACCCTCCCATCACCATCCCCTCTCGACCATTGCCTTCCCTGAGCTGAAGACCTACTCGACACCGCTTTCCGATGAGCCCCTTCCCCTCGACACCGAATTGATCAACAAGCTCCGTTCCTCCTCGCCCAGTTTCGAGACCATGTCCCGCAGAATTGACGAGAGAGAGCACAGCCTCGAAATGCACCTGCCCTATATCCACCGTCGCCTGCAGCTTGAATACCCGGACCGCCCGGCGTCTGAATACCCGCCTCTGGTTCCGATCATGGTTGGCAGCACGAGTGCCGAGACTGAACGTTCTGTAGGCGCCCTCCTGGCTCCGTACCTCGCCGATCCATCCAATGCCTTCATCGTCAGTTCCGACTTTTGTCACTGGGGTCTCCGATTCGGCTACACGTACTACGTGCCTGATGCGCCGGAGCAGCGGCCCAAACTGCCCCTCTCGCACGAGTCTCTCCCGCAGCCGCCGACGACCACGGAAGAAGCCGAAGAAGCCATTAGATTTGTGTCTGGCCAGCGAGCACTGAGCCGGAACAGCGAGCTCAAGGCCGAGATCTACGACAGCATCTCCGCCGTCGACATTGCGACCATGAAGGCGATCACCACGGGCCAGACCAAGGCGTTTCTCAAGATCCTCCGCTCGACGGGGAACACCGTGTGCGGCCGTCACCCGATCGGCGTCATCATGGCGGCGCTGGAGCAGGTGACTTCGACAGATTCGACCTCGGAGGAGAAGGGCAAGTTCCATTTCATCAGATACGAGCGGAGTTCTGACCCGGATGTTGTGTCTGAGAGTTCTGTCAGCTATGTTTCTGCTGTAGCTGTGCTGTAGACGACACATAGACACATAGAAACATTCCATGGGTCAGAACTTGTGTCTTTTTTTTTTTGTCATTCTGCAACTCCATTTCAAAGATGTGAAGTAGACGAAGCTTTGCATTTATTGAGAGTGCTACTCGAGAGTCTGAATAGACAGAGAATTTGCCTTGACTGGTTGATTGACCTGACGCCTGTGCTAAAGGGAGAACGAACTACTACAATACTACAATACTACAATGCCATAAATATCCAAAAAATGAAGGACCGTCTCAGCATATATCTACGGCGCAAACGAAAAACAACTTGCAAGCAAGCAAGTAAGCACAGCTTAGCTCAGTAACGATTGTCATTGCAATGTAAGCAATCCAAGTAAGCAAGTAAGTAAGCAAGTGGGTAAGTATTTATGTATGTATGTACATGAACGAGAGTCCCAATCAATCAATTTTGTCGTTCCAAAATTGAAACAAAAAAAATATGTACATCAGAAACAAAATCAAACATGTAAGCAAGCCTGGAGTTGGAGTTGAACATGAGCATGAACAGTCTGAGTGTCAGTGTCAACATCCGTTTCTCTCAGGTGGGGAAGGTGAAATACTCCGTAAGCGAGTGTGTCCATCTATCCATTCATCTGTCCATCTATCCATTCATCTGTCCATCTATCCATTCATCTGTCCATCTATCCATCCATCTGTCATATCCTATCATACCATACCGTATCATATCATCAACCGAGTTGAGAACTGAGGAGTGATGATTGATTGATTGATTGATCGATCGACGAAAGAAGGTATTGGAGTCAGGTCGGTATCTGTGTTCGGTCAACGAACGAGTGTACTTCGTAAACGAATGTTTATGACTGATTGATAGTAACGAGTGAGAGGACGCTCATGCAGCCGTAACCCTAGGCACCGCCGTCGCAGGAACCTTGGCTGCATTCGACGAGCCCAAAGTGTTAGTTGGACAAGGCACCTTCAGACCGGCCGACAGCGACACCAGGCCAGCAGGCTGGAGCGCATCGATGGTCGTCGGCGCAGGCAGCTCGCCAACGTAGGCGTTGAAGTTGTAGATGCCGCAGATGCACGTGTCGACGATGTCCTTGAGACTGGTGCCGCTCAGCACCGTCTGCCCGTTCCTCGTCACGGAGAAGGACTGCTTGCCGACGCCCATGGGCAGGCTGAAGGCGCTGGCGCCGGCGGGCGCGTTCCACGTCTGGGTCTGGTTGCCCGAGGTGGCCTTGACGGTGGCGGGCGAGGTGAGCAGCGCGACGACGAAGACCTCGTCCGCCAGCGTCTGCCACCCGTTGGGCCGGCCCTCGAAGAAGTTGCCGCTCGCGTTGTTGGCCATGGTCATGGTGTTGTCTGTCGAGTCGCAGTCTAGCGACTTGGGCGTCGGGCGGTACCAGTAGATCAGCTTGTCGGCCGTAATGTAGCTGTTGACTGACGTTGCGCCCGCCTTGTACGCTGCGATGAAGGGCTGCGCCATGTCGAGCCAGCCGTTGTGAGGCCTGACGTATCTGTTAGGAATCAAGTTGCATATGGGAAGACAGGTTCTTAGGGCTTACATATCCATGGCCCATTTCGACGCTCCGTCGTCAGTGTGCGGCGACGACAACGGCCCAACATAGTGCGACTCGCCGTAGTCGTTCCAGGTCACGATCTCGACGAACTGCGGGCCCAGAGTCAGGATGTCCTGCCACCGGTTGAACCAGAGGAGGTCAGACGGGAACACCCAGTTCTTGCTGTACGAGACTTCGGCGCCGTAGTGGGTGGAGAACCAGGCCGAGGCAGCTGGTGCAGTCAGTCATGAACTTCCCTACAGCATACTTCTGCGAGTGAATGACGACTTACGTGCAAGGTAGGGCTTCCCGTTCAGAGCAGCAATGTACTGCTGGTCCCCCTCAGCAACGGTCACGTTGTGCCCTGGCGTCGGGGCCTTGTTGTTGCCGTTGTTGTCCCAGGCCATCCAGTTGAGGGCGCCGTCGATGTCGCCAAAGTCGTTGTTGGCCGGGTGGAAGTTGGGCACGAAGAACAGCGATGTGTTGGCCGCCTTTTCCATCGCGCTGACGTCGAGCCCGTCGCCGGCGAAGGAGGAGACAAAGACCCGGTCGTCTACCCTGAGCTGGGCCGTCCTGTTGGCGTACTGCGCGACCTTGGCTCCGATGGCGCTGGCCTGGCCGGTGCTCCACCAGTTGAAGTCGAACGAGATGAAGACCTTCATGCCGTTGTTCGCCGCAGACTCGTACGCATACCCCAGCTGGGTGTCCGTGTACGGGTCGACACCGATGTTCAGGGCAAAGGCATCGATTCCAATGGACTTGGCACGCTGCATGTCTGCATCGTAGTCGGCAGCGCTCTGGCGATTGCCGACGATGCCGATCTGTGGAGGTCAGATGTTTGGCCAAACGACATATAAAGCACACCATAGGGTCTGCATACCATGAAGTGAGCAAAGACAAGCCTACTAGTGGCATTGGACGCACGTGGAGCAAGATGGTAGCCCTGAGAGACAGGCACAGCTGTCGTGGGGAGGACCAGCAGGGCCCCAAGCAAAGAGACAAGGAGAGAAAAGAGTAAGTTCTTCATGCTGAGATGATATCAAGGAGGGTATTTGGGACGAAGGAGTGACTGAGATGGTCGGACACTGCCTGAAAGAGCTGACGAGCAGAGGGTGAAGGGCCATATATATAGACATTCAGCAGCATGATACGAAAACCCCCAAACCCTCTCACCATGGCGACTCTTGCCAGTCAGTCAGTCACGAGCAATTCAGCTGGAACGGCCCTACGATCTGAAGCCATCCAGCCGAAACGATCCTGCATGTTGTGCAGACAGACAAGCAACGTGAATCCCCGTTGGCCCCCCGCATGTTTGCTTTTACGCCAAGGTGAGTGAGCAGAGGGATATCGTTGAATGGAAGGACGACGATGACCATCCAGCATGACCTATCCCCAACAGGAGGAGAAAAGATGCCAAGGCGAGCCCAACGCGGAGAAGTGTCGAGCCATTCAAAATTAAAAAGTAAGCAGTATCACATGGTCAAGGGTCTTTTTTTCTTTTCGCAGAGATTCTAGCGGTGGCAGCCCTATCCAGACAGCGGTGAAGTCGCATCCAGAATGCAACGGACGAGCCAAAAGGGCAATTCGTGAAATTGCGGGGGGGCCATGAGGGCGGCTACGAGGTCAAGAGATACGGTCATTAAGGCTGTTGGGAGTCTGGTAAGAATACTGGGAGAGGAATGAAGTGTTACATCTGGGAGATAACTCTGTTGGAATCGCCATTTGGGGGCTATCTTGTATAGAAGTGTGGAAATCTGGAAACTCGACTTGGCAAGGCCTAGATAAGGTGGCTAGACAAGTTGATTTTATATGAGATGGCTGTTGAAGATATTTTTCTTGAAGTATATGCTACTTCATGATATTGTTCATGATATCGTTCCTCCGTAGTTGAATCAATCCGTGCTGGTGTAAGATGCACGCTATCAGATGGCCTGAGAGTGCAAATCGACGATCTGACGTTGGATATCTCGAGCATACCGCCACATGCCTATCGAATAAGATCGACATGTGCTTATGATTAGGTATAGTGCGATATGTAGAGTACGGATTAGTCTGTTTCAAGGCTGCCCGGCAGTTGCCATCGTTCGTCTGCGACGACAAGCGATTAATGTCCGCTGACTGCCGATGAATTAAGGTTGATTTGCATTGCTCGAGCTAAGGCATGCAAGAATAATTAATTCTCCCAAATATTACCTAAATTGCCTGCGGGCACTAATCAGCGCGCAGCCAGAACAGGCCACGCGACGCCATCACCGGATACGCGACGAATTGGCCCGCCGGAGTCATTGGCGCCGCGACCCTGCAATCTTATTACCCTGGGAAACATCCACTGCCCGGCCCTGCAGCCCAGCCCAACCAACAGGCCTGCGATCCTTCGTCCCAGCGATTGATGTTGCACGCAGCACGCAGCCTCGGGCCCAGAGTCGTTGGAATGGAATGCTATGGAAGCACCCAATGCTACCCTCGACGGCCTCAGCATGCGCGATACCACGTCGATATCTGTTGACTTCGGGGGAAGGGAAGTGCCAACCACGAGACGTACGATGGGAGCAGATGATATGGCGACAGACGTGAACTACCAAACGGATCGATTGGGATAGATGGGATGGGTGGATGAGCGGGGTGTCGTTGCTGAATGGCATGCAGACAGACAGACACTCTGACCTCCCTCAGATCGCTCACTTCAAGCCTCACATGTCATCTGTCCGGGACGAGGACCTGGTGGAACGTGAGGCTGAGATGAGAACGCTCAGACTATTTACGAAGAAGCTGACTAATTTCTGCCGGGCCTTAACACAACCTCAGTCGGAAATTACTGATTGCGATCCCTGCTCAGTGGGACTGCCAGGTCGCTTGGCTCGTATTAGCCCTAACGTTAGCTCTGTACAATAGGAAATGAATCAGGTAGTCGACTGCGCTACGTGCAACAAATCGAACGAACGAACGAACAAACGAACGAACGAATCTTAATTCCAGCCCCTATGTACAGTACATACATGTACAACTTGACCATCGATCCAGAACAGTCTCTCAGGCTGCCAACTAAGGCTAGTTAGTCCGCTGTCGAAACAGACCCAGCGACTCAACGAGGGGCCGATCATTGATCGCAAACAGATACGCATCGCTGTCGGACGATGTGCAAGTGTGCTGGATCCGCGACCACGCCGGCACGGCGAACGTGTCCCTCGCCGTCCACTGGATCTCTGTCTCCGAGCCATCGGGGGCCAGGATCGTGGTGCTGCCTTGCCCGCTCTCGACGTGATAGATGAACGAGCACGTCTCCTGTCGCGGGTCCGTCGTGTGGCCCGGTGCGATCCGCTCCGCCTGCGCGCTGATCGTGTCCGAGAGGTGTTTGCGGTTCTTGCCGTGGTAGTGGTAGATCGAATACGGCTGGGTGGGTTTGTCGCGGTCTAACGCCGCGCGGGTTTCTTTCCAGGGGAATCTCCAGACGCTGTCCGGGGCGGGTCTGAAAAATCAATCAGTCAGATGCCAGTCATCTCCTGAGGAAATATCGTCTCACGTGCTCGGATATCGACTCTCATGATAATTCTTCGCAAAATTGACTGGCACATTCCGGAAGAGCGGCAGATCCAGCCCATCCAGCCAGATCATCGGATCCGTGCCCTCGTTGCCATGGTCATGCCAATGCCACGGCGGGGTCAGGATCACGTCGCCGCGCGCCATGGGGATCTTCTGCCCTTCAACGGCCGTAAAGCCATTGCTGCCTTCGATGATGAAGCGCAGCGCGAACGCGACGTGGCGGTGTGCGGGGGCCGTCTCGCCGGGGAGGACGAGCTGGAGGCCGCTGTAGATGGTGTCGGTGGTGTATGGTGGTTCTGTATAAAGTCAGCCAGCCACAGCCTCAGCCTCAGCCTCAGACTCAGACTTCTGGGCGTACGCATTCTCGGATTCACAAGCATCAGCACCCTCCTCTCCGCCTCCTCCGCGCCGACTATCTCCCCCGCCTGCATCAGCGCCGGCCGCATCTCGCTGTATTTCCACAGGACGGGCGCCGCCTTGGGGTTGGGATGGGGCGGGACCATCTGGTGCAGGACGGTCCAGAGCGGAGCGGAATGCTTTGCTTGGAGGGATTGGAGGAAGGTGTCTTGCGAGGGGGGTGTGTGGGTGGTTGTTGCTGCCATTTCTGCCCAGTCAGTCTGTCAGTAAGTAAATCAGTCGATTGAGGAGCAATAAAAGAAAAACACGATGTGAGTATAGATCAACTGACGGAGTGGGTTCATGCATACCTCACTAATTACTACACTATCTTAGGTAGGTAATTATGTATTCTGGTTTGCCTGCTAACTAACGATTGACAGATCGATAAAACTAAATAAAATGGGATATAATGGGATATCACCTGCAGATAACCAACCAACCCATACATAGCATATACATAATATCGAACAACCCCGCCCGCATCGCAAATCGGATTCATGGATCCATCATCCGGACGGAGTACTCCATACTCCATCTGGATTCTCCACATTCCCCACATTCTTACTTAGATCGCTCCGGATCTACTCCGTACTGTATGTACATAAGGTATGGTTCGGATGTCGTTCCGTTCCTCGGACCTACGTCCCTACCTAGTCGGTTGAAAATCGGTTTACATTACAGTATGGATGTGTACAGTACAGTACACTTCTATATTCGTTTTGTCTTCCGCACAACCCGTCAGATTATTAGAAGAGGTTGCTCGGCACGCTATTCAGCCAGGACATATCCTGCAGATCCGGCAGATGGAAACTGTCCAGAATATTAATACAGGCAGCATTATTCAAGCCTTCTTCGCCTAACGACATGTCGTTTGGCGCGTCGCTGGGGATCGGCCCTTGCTGACGAGGCTGCGGCTGGTCGTTTGCTGTCGTTGTCGCCGTCGTTGTTGGCATTGTTATTGCTGCTGCTGTTGCTGCTGCTGCTGCTGCTGCTGCTGCTGCTGCTGCTGCTGCTGTTGCTGTTGTTGTTGTTGTTGTCGTTGTTGTCGTCGTCGTCGTCGTAGGCACGGAGATCACCCGCTCGTAAAGGATTTCCAGAGCGGCGACACAGCGCCGCGCGGAGGCGCTGAATTCCTGGTACTTGCGGAGGATCTCGAGCGCGCAGTTCCACGACCGACTGATCGACGCCTCTGTTACCTCGGCCACGATCGCGGAACGCAACCGACCGGCAATCAGCACTGTTGCGGCGGCGTAGACATCTGAACCACCGTCAGTCGGTTCAAAAGCGTCCAGACTGAATGAAGGGTGTGGGTGATCTTACATAGTGTGTTGTACCACCACGCCGGAAGCGGCCCCACGGATCCATCAGCTGGCGTGTTGCTGAAAATGAGCTCGATCAGCTCCTGCGCGACTTTGACGCATATGACGGCGCATTGCAGGGCGACTCTCTGCGGGAATGAGTCGTCTAGGGAAGTCAGGGGATCCTCGGCCTGTAGATCCCGCGCTGTGCAGTATCGCGACAGGATTGGTCTGAAGAGAAGTAGCCTGACGTATAGGAAACTGGAGAAAATTAGTTTTGAGTTTCTCAACGAGTGAGGTGGTGTGTTTACCGCGCTCGTATCACAATGCTTTGGCGGTAGAAGATGGGATTTTTCGAAGCGTCCCGGGACGATCCGCGAAGATGAGGCGGCAACGATCGAGACCACTTGGTAAGGGCTCGATCGAGTTCGAAGATCGTGCGCTCGCCTTCCTTGCTCTCCTGGCTGAAATAGAACCCGTACATATCCTCCGCACCGTCCTCCGGAACGGAGGGCATGTAAAGGCTCAGAAGAATGTCGTTCATGATCTCGTAGAGTTCTACCGACTTTGCGAAGAACGCCATTATTGACGGCCGGTCTGCCGGCTGGCGAACTTCTCCTCCATTCGAATTGCTGTTCATGAACTCCTCGTCTATAGTTGCGGGCAACGGAACCGCCTGCGCAGAGCATTTAGATATCATGGCCGGACGGCCGAAAGTCATGGAGACGACCCTGCAGAATATTAGTTGGTTTTCTAGATGGTCGTGACGGTTATGACACTACCTGTCCATCAAAACACAGCCATGCCATATCCTTCTAGCCAAGTGCCGCTCGTGGAAACTCCGGAATCTCGAAATAGTCTGCGACAGATGCAATCCCAGACTTTGGGCGTTACGAATCGCCAAGCTGGTGACGATCCAGCACTGATGAGCCGAATCGGTACTTTGCAGATACTGGCCCATCAGCAAAAGGCACTGGATCAGTTCCGCGGATCCGCTGTGCCACAGATTGAAATGAAGCAGCTCCTTGGCCCGTGAGAAAAACACGTCTGCCGTTACCCTCCGCTCGGCAGGCTTGATGAAGTCGGCGAGCTGGCAGCTCAGGGCGAAAATCACGTTGAACGTGCACATGAGCATGTTCTCGTCGTAGTCCGAACTCTCGCCCGTCCAGATCTTGGAATACTCGGATGTCATCCTCGCTCGGTCGAGGAATGGATAGAGCGGGAAGACCAGGTTCCAGTAGACCTCCATCAGGCTGTCTGCCATTTTCCGCGGAGGGAGCACGTAGTTATTCGCCACATTGGACTGACTGACTCTTCGAGGCGTGGGCATGAGCGTCGACTGACGACGACGCTCCGGAGTCCCCATCATCATCGAGACGGACGGGCGCCCTGATTCGGGGGAAACCACCTTTCTGTCGACTGCAGTCTTGATCTGCCTCATAAAGCTGGCTGCACTGGAACTACCGAAGAAGCCCTGACTGGGTCGCTCTTCTTCGACCGCACCCATCATGGCATTGACTCCCTCGGAGCCATCATCACCGCGCGGCTGCTTTTCGTGGAGGGAAGTCGTTGTTGACTGGGATGACTCGTCCGCCGGAGAAGTCTGAGAAGGGGTATTCCTAGACTCGAACTCGTCCAACAAGCCTGATGGAAAGTCTTTTGGGCCATCCTGGTAGCTGAGAGGCGTGGCAAGAAACGTAAATGGAAAACGAGCCTGAGGTGAATAGTTGGAAAAACCAGGCGCAGTACGCGATGGCTGTGTCTGGTGCAATTTTATCAGCTGTCGTCCGAGCTTTTGACACTGTAAAATACTGCACTCACTTGGACAGTCGAGGACTGCTCCTGTGTCGTGTTTGTTGTTGTTGCATCTGGACGGTGATGATCTTGAAGACCACGCTCCCGTTCCAGCGCCTTGAGTCTCTTTTCAAGAGTGGATATGTAACTACATTGTACAGTAGACAAGTTAGCGCAAGATAGTCGCCATCAGTACTTCACCAGGATGAACCACCTTCTGGTCACCCTCTTCTTCTCCGATTCGACTGTATACACGCACTGCACGCTGGCGTTGCTGTTGCTTCTCCTGGCGCAGGCCCCACAAACTAGGTAGCTGCAGTCAGAACACAAAACACAGTAATACTGCGACCTCACATACCGGGCTGCACTCCGTCACACCTTATTTTCCTGCTCCGGCATTGATCGCACGCGAGGGCAATCTTCCGTCGCTTCTTCGTCTGTCGATGCGGATTCCGGTCCAACTCCCGGTCGGGACTGGCATGGTCCATAGATAGAAACTGATCGGGATTTGATTGTCGATACAAGCGAGATATTATATGAGCCTGGGGAATGATCTCTTTTTTTTTCTAGAACTTGGCACTGTTGGCAGTTATTGATTATCGATAAGTGATTACGGGGCTGAGTTACTGCTCGGAAGGCATTCCTTCAGGGAGTGCGGTGCGGGACGAGATCCGGTAATTATCGCACGGCAGATCCTCCGACCGTTGGTAACTGCGGGGAGAAAGCCTCTCCAACCACACGTTGGACTAATTAGTTGAGACGGCTGAGTTACGGTTGTATACCTGCTTCGTAACACTTCTTGTTTGTAACGCTTCTTGCGGTAATACTCTGGTTTGCGACATTCTCAATCCAGCCAGCAAGTTTGTCACCATGTCCTCCTCCTGGTCACGCTTGATCCGTTTCATTGACGAAGAAGGAAAGACGGCATACGGCGAGCCGGACATCGAGAGCATCGAGCAGCTCGACGCGCGGCTGCAGGATGGGAGTCTGTATGCTCACGAGCTGCTAGGAAACGACCCATTCTCGCTGACGGCGGGATCGAGGCGTCTGCGCGTCAAACAGCTGCTGCCAGTTCTTACCCCGGACGATGTGCCTATCATTCGCTGTATTGGACTGAATTATGTGAAGCATAGTGCGTTTTGTACCGGCTCCATGTCAATGCTACGCCTGCTAACATTGTCATAGTCCAAGAAGGCGGGCGAACTCCGCCACCGTATCCATCAATCTTCATCAAACCATCGACCTGCATCGCAGGGTTCAATGACGAGATTCCCATTCCCAAACTGGCCCAAGATTCGCTCGACTATGAAGGAGAACTAGTAAGTGATTCTAGACCACCATCATCTGGGACTGGAGTTCATTTTTCATCTTCTTCAGTCAATAGTCATCGGCAAGACAGGCAAAAACATCTCCAAAGAAGACGCATTGGAGTACATAGCGGGCTATTGCTCGTCGAACGATGTCTCCTGTCGGAAATGGCAGCGAGACCCGGCTTTTGCGGGCGGTGTTCCGCAGTGGTGTTTTAGCAAGGGCTTCGACAAGTATGCCCCGTTAGGGCCGGTGCTTGTTTCTCCAAAGGTATGACATTACTGACTCGAAGGAAGCAAGCGCAACCTAGCTAATGGCCATATACTCCGTATAGGTGGTTGGAGCAGCAGACAACCTCCGTCTGCAGACCTACGTGAATGGCGAACTGCGGCAGGATTCCTCCACGAGCGATATGCTCTTCAGCGTCCGCGACATCGTCAGTTTCGCCAGTCAAGGCACCACGCTGCAGAAGGGAACCGTCATCATGACCGGAACGCCTTCCGGCGTGGCCATGGGGATGAAGCCCGCTCCGGTGTATCTCAAAGACGGAGATGTGGTGGAGGTGGTCATTGATCAGCTGGGGAGAACGAGGAATACGATGTCTTTTGAGTAGAGATATTTTCCTTTTTTCGCGAGATTTACGATTAATAATTCTAGAAAGGGAGAAAATAAAATGTCCATCTTACTGGCGGGTAAAAACCTAGGTTGAGTTAAATACCTAATCTGGACAACATTCGGAACGTATTCCGAGTCCCCGAGTCCCCTGTTCCCACCCAGCAAGGGACCTTGGACAGGCCAAAGCTTCGTATGCATAACTTAAGTTACGTTCACGATCAGCATGCAGCTCCCGTGCAATACCGCTTCTACTGGATAATTCTATCCAATCACCCCAGTCAAACAAGACTGCAATCTAGCAGTTGTGAAGGGATGATCCTTTGCTAGCTCTTCCAGGCTTGTTCATGACGGGTGATCTACACAAGGTGTAGCATAACTAGGAAAAAAAAGAAGAGAGAGAGAGATTGACGATTGACGAGATGTCACAATCCAAAGCTTCCTTCAATATCGTCATCGTCGGTGCCGGGCTGGGAGGACTCGGGGCAGCAGTATGCCTGGCAAGAAAGGGGCATCGGGTGACGGTGCTGGAGGCCGCATCGCAGCTGGCAGAGGTGGGAGCGGGCATCCAGATCCCGCCCAACAGCACCCGCATCCTGGACGCCTACGGATTGACCAGCCAGTTTGAAAAGAAAGTCGTCTGGCCGAAAAACATCACTTTCCGCCGATATGCCACTGGCGCCGACATTGGATCGACTCCTTTGCATCCGGACATGACGGAGAAATATGGCTATCCGTGAGTGTCTTCTATGCGATCGATGAAAAGAGACGGTGCCAAATACGAGACGTTTGGCTGACGAGCACTACTCAGTTACTGGTTAATCCACCGGGCTGACTACCAAGCCATTCTGTACGAGGCTGCCAAGGAAGCAGGAGCAACGGTCCTCCTGGGGACACCGGTCGACCGCGTGGATGCACGAGCTCCCGCAGTGATTCTGCAAGACGGGAGACGGATGACCGCAGACCTCATAGTCGGGGCTGACGGTACGTTGTTTTCGACTCTCAGATAAATTCGACACGTGTTCCTGACAGCAACACAGGCATTCGTTCCAGAACCCGTAGAGCGGTGATCCCAGACCGCGAGATTGAAGCCACAGATTCACCCCATTGCGCCTACCGCGCCACTGTGCCGGCGAGCCTGATGAACGCCGATGCCGAGGTCAAGCACCTCATGACGGACGTCAATGCGAACTGCTGGATCGGGCCGGACCGCCATATCATGGCGTATCCCATCCGACAGGGGGCCATGTACAACATGGTCCTTTGTCATCCGGGCAAAGCCTCTGTAGGCAGGTGGAATGAGCCAGGAGACCTGGACGAGATGAAAGCCCATTATGCGAGTTTTGACCCCGTCATGCGCAAGGTTCTGACAAAGGTATCGGGCTGCCTGAAGTGGAAGCTGGCCGACCTTCCGCCATTGACCACCTGGGTCAGCAGAAGCGGGAAGGTCGTCTTGATTGGGGATGCAGCGCATGCGATGCTCCCGTTTCTTGCTCAAGTAAGTGTTTCTCATAGACGCGGCGGCTTTTCTTGCTACAGATGCTGAAGACTCGTAAGGGTGCTGCCATGGCCATCGAGGATGGCGCTGCGCTGGGTGAATGCCTCGATCGAGCGGCCACCAAGCGGGACCTCCCCAGAGTCCTTCAGGCTTTCCAGACGATCAGAAAGCCTCGCTGCGAAAGGGTCCAGCTAGGGTCACGGGCGAACGGCGACATCTGGCACCTGCATGATGGAAAGGAGCAGGAACAGCGCGACAGGGCGATGAAACAGAGGGCCGCGCAGCGAGAGGATGGCAGTTCCAATCCCAACCAGTGGTCTGACGAGGATTTCCAGCCGTGGCTGTTTGGACATGACGTGTTCGCCTATGTAAGTCATCCATACACGCCATTGTTGGGAACTGGCATCTGACGTGTTGAGCAGACAAACGCTATGCTAGACGTGATATTGAGAAGCCCAGCACGTCTTTAGTCTGGCAGAGTATGATAACAGGCTGTAAGAGGTGGTATCAATGTACAGGATCAATGTAGACTGAGCTTGGCATGTGCTGTACTGTATACATATTGCTGCTCCTGGATCGGTCAAAAGGCGGTCAGGCGACGTCCTGCCCCATCCAGCGGGCGATATCTCGCGCGAGGATCTTGTTAGCTTTCTTAGCTCTTGCGTGTCGCGATCACTGTGAAGCTGTCATTGCCTTCTCCAATTAATGATTTGTCTCCATCGCTGCTGCTATTTTAGCGCCCCGTCTACCCGTGTCTACCCGTCGCGCCCCGCGGCTTCCGATGTCCGAGCTCGGATGCGGTGAGTCGTCGCCAGCTGGTCGCTCTCGTCTATATCACCGTGGCAGCCCTTCTGTTTCTTTTCTCTGTTGGATAGACGGTGTTGAACCCTTGTTTTCTTCTATCCTTTTCTATGATGCCTGTTTCCGCCAGTTGGGACTCGTGCACTGCCGCATAGCTCCAGGCCAGGGCCCCGCGTCGTGCTGATATGGCAAGACTGAAGAATGGGGTCCATTCTTGGGAGGACGTCCTCGCCCAGCGGTACCAAAGTAGGTTCACGCTGATTCACCTTGTCGTCTTCTGCAAAGAAATCACGTTGAATTCAAACGAGCTGAATTCATCATCTACCACCGGAGTTTTCCTCCGATGACTCATCCGTACTGCGGACCTCAAATCAACAGTTTCAAGAAACCATACGGCATCGTTTGGTGTACTAACGACGCGACTAAGGTAACAAGCCGTCGGCGTTACCTAGGTACAGGAAGCGTACCGTTGTTGGTCGAGGTCCGGTGCCCAAGGGACTCGACATCAGCATCGAACCCAAGTGCCAGCCGGGATGTCCGTTGTTGAGCAAGCTTGCGCCAGAGATCCGCCTGATGATCTGGGAGTACGTTCTGGGAGGTTTGCGACTGCATATTATCCAACGATCTCAGAGACGTCTTGGCTATGTGGTTTGTCCCCAACATGATGCATGCGAGATATGCCGCGGCGGGCTCCATCAGCCGGTGAAAGATGGCGAGCATCTCTCAGATTGGTCTCTGCTATCATTACCCATTACCTGCAAACAGATGTGCGTCAACTTGCTTTCCATCTGTTGCTGCGATTGCATATTCCTCTGGGCGCATGTGCGGCCAAGAGTGCAATGTAGCTGATGAGGTTACTGATGACCAGTTACTGCGAGACCATCCACATCCTCTACGCATCGAATGTCTTTGAGTTCAGCAACACATGGTCCCTGACCTACCTGCGTCCCACCATCCCGCAAGACCAGTGGAACGACATCCGGGTGCTGGACCTCAAATGGGCCTTCCCCGGCCACTGGCTGCCCAGCAAAGACTCGGTCAAGTCGGTCTATGTCTGGGCGGGTCGACAGCAGTGGATCGACACGTGCAACGCGATTCTCCGCATGAAGGGACTCGAAGACTTCACCCTGCATCTGACGAGCAACTGGTTCGGCGAGCCGGTGGAAAAGATCCCCATCTTCCTGGCGCCGTTGAGAGAGCTGAGGTTGCGACGCAGGTGGAAGATCCTGCTGCCGCCGCAGCCGTACTACAAGAACGAAATCTCCCGCCTGAATACGATGCTGCAGAAGGAAGGGATAGATTGTGAGATTCACGAGGCTCAACACTGCAGCGGAGAGAGTCCGCACTATCTGACTCGGAAGAAACTTCTGAAATAGCGTTTCATGTTTACCCATCAGACCTGAAGGTTTCCCCCCTTTCGACTTTTTCTATTGGAAGTTTTACCAGTGTATAGCATTTTCAAACTCTTAGAGCGTTTAATGATTGCATCTTTATTGTTCGACATCCTGTTCAGACATGATCGTGGGCGTCTGAGATGCCGTCTAGTGTACATAGGAAGGAACGATATCGTCCATTAATACAATTGATCGTTCAGCATACCTGGTTTGATGTGACTGAATCCCTTGGGGATGGCCATTGGATAGTGATCAAATTAAGTCTACATCATCCATGACCATGTCTCTTATCAGTGGCATGCACGGCTTATCAATTTATTCGCGTCCTCCGGCGTTCCTGAGCGTGTTCCTGATGGCATCCCCGCCCCGTTAGCTGCAGACGCCGGTTACCGGAAGGGTGTCGAGCACGACATCTCCGGCTCAAGTGATGCGAGAGCATGGACTGATTTCTTCCACACACATTGTCAACTCCTGCAACAATAATTGCACAAAGTACAGGTGCAGTTTGGAGAGGCTGTCTTCAGCTTGTTTGTTGACATGGGCTCTCCCAATCTCCCGGAGATAAGGCCCCGCCGCTCTTATCGGCTGCGGCCCGGTCGCTTGCTGCTGCCGGCTGCCATCGTGCTAGGCTTCGTGCTGCTGATTCTCTATCCTCCACGGCTTGCCCACTATATTGTCGAGTTTCGCAGCAGCGACTCAACGCTGCTGCAGTCGCAATGGGACGCCCTCGATGCTGGTCTTCGTCGATGTGCCGAGTTGACTGCGCCGTCTCCGGTCTACTCGCTCCCTCCACCGGCAGACCGCAGCAACCCGCGCTGGAACCCGATCAGCGGACAGAACAAAACAGTCGTGCTTCGTAATGCCACTCTGTTCGACGGGGATGCTATTCTCCCAGAGCCAGTGGACATTGTCTTCGACAAGGGCGTCGTCCGCTCCATCTCCTCGACCGGTGCACGTGACTATGCCACCAGCAGCGACCCTGATATCAGCGTCTTCGAACTGGATGGCCGATTTGTGACTCCAGGCCTCGTGGACATGCATTCGCACCACCTGGTCGGCGCCTGGCCCGATCTGAAGGGGTACCAGGATATCAACGAGGTCAATGATGCCACGGGGCCGCTGACGCCGTTTGTGCGAGCGCTCGACAGCATCAAGCCCTACGACGTGGCTGCCACGATCATCGCGTCGGGTGGTGTCACGTCGTCCTTGATTCTGCCCGGCTCGGCCAATATCATAGGCGGAGAGGCGGTGATCGTCAAGAATCTGCTGCGAAGCGGCGAGAACGGCGAGGAGACTGTCGAAGAGCTTCTCCTCGAGCACGGCATTCCGAAGGAGAATCGACGGCGGTATATGAAAATGGCATGCGGAGAGAACCCCCGACGTGTGTATCATCACACCCGGATGGGAAATGCGTGGATCTTCCGCCACCACCTGGCGCGGGCCAAAGATCTGCGTGACCGCCAAGATGCCTGGTGTGCGTCTGCGGCGGCTGCCAGACGCAGCGGCGATTCTGCGACTGCTGCGGCCCTGCTGGCGGTTGGTCCGGATGGGAAGGGAGGCCTTCCGGAGGAGCTGGAGCTAGACTCGACCGTGGCGATCTTGAGAGGGAAGATCGGGGTCAACATCCACTGCTATGAGCAGGAGGATTTTGAAGACATGCTGCTGCACAGTGAGGAGTTTGGCTTCCGGATCCAGGCTTTCCACCATGCGTTGAGTGCGTGGAAGGTGCCGGAGCTGATCAAGAGCAGTGGACAGTACGTAATAGCCCAGGATATCTTGAATTATAAACTGACATGAAGCTAGGAACATTACCATCGCAACGTTTGCGGATTTTAGTCTCTACAAGAAGGAGGGATACGACGCCAGTCTGCGAGCTGGCAAGATCCTGGCAGAACATGGCGTGCCGGTAGCCTACAAATCGGTATGTTTGTGTCTCACTGTCATGGTGCTGCTGCTAAGTCAACTGTTAGGATCACTTCGAAGAAAACACG
Organism: Rasamsonia emersonii CBS 393.64; assembly: GCF_000968595.1. Classification (NCBI taxonomy): domain Eukaryota; kingdom Fungi; phylum Ascomycota; class Eurotiomycetes; order Eurotiales; family Trichocomaceae; genus Rasamsonia; species Rasamsonia emersonii. The sequence continues at coordinate 50,898 of NW_013563182.1, forward strand.
AATGCAAAGTATCTACTGTAAGTTTTATTTTTTTTGTTCCACTCCGTCTAGATTATTCATTGATTGATTGATTTGTGCGTGACAGCTCCCAAGCTGCGACGGCGCATTCCTTTGGTCTTCCGGAAATCAAGGCATTGCAATCAGTGACCAGCGTTCCGGCAAGGGCCCTGGAGGTGCATCACCGGATCGGGTTTGTGAAGCCCGGCTACGATGCCGATATTGTCGTGTGGGACTCTCACCCGCTCTCAGTCGGGGCGACTCCTTTACAGGTTTACATTGATGGGAAGGCGACGTTGGAGGCAGTGGATTTGAGGAAGAACAAGGATGACAGCGTTAAGCGAGTCCAGGAGAAGCCGAAAATGCGTGCAGAGACTCCGGCTAGGGACATCAAGGAATTCTGCTCGCGGTCGCCCACGGGGTCAGAGAATATTGTTATCACCGGGATCAGCAATTCCTATCTTCAGTTGCCGCATGTCAAGGCGTCTGGCAATAATCTAACGATGGTCATCAGCTCCGGCAAGATAACCTGCCTGGGTGGACACGAGGAGTGCGTGACAAGCATGTCTGATGCAGACGTCATCTCTCTTCAAGACGGATACGTCCTTCCCGGCCTGACCGCGATATCCACGACACTGGGGCTTACGGAAATCGAATCGGAGGACAGCACGAGCGATGGCCGCGGTAATCCGGATGCCGATCCGTTGGATCCCGACAACGCAATCTATGCGAAATACGGAGTCCACACCGAGGGCAGGGCGTTTCAGAGAGCTCAGATCGGAGGCGTGACGAGGGCAATCACGGCGCCTGTGGGGAGGTCGTTCCTGGGCGGAGTCAGCGTGGGAATCAAGACGAGCGAGGGAAGCAATCCCATCAACGGGGGAATTTTCAAAGACGATGTCGCCTTGCATTTCGTGGTTGGGCAAGATGTCAAGGGTGAGCGGCGAATTCCTAGTTAACTTCGTTGGAAATGTACTGACTTGACAGCAGGATCATCGCACACGCCAACCGTGTCTTCTTCGATTGCTAAGCTTCGCAAGATCTTGGATAACAACAGGGGCAAGGATAGTCTTTTTGGCAAAGCTGCCGATGGGAAGCTGCCTGTTGTTGTGCATGCTGATAACAAGGTGCGCAGCATCATCCACCATTTGTCCTTGGGTTGGCTGCTGACGGACGAAGTACGACACCCTGCAACTCATCAAGGTCAAAAACGACTATGCAAAAGTCCGGTTGGTCATTTTTGGCGGTGCTGAAGCGCCTGCTGTAAGTCTTTTTAGATTCTGGATCGTTTCTGCTGCTAATGGAATTTCAGGTCGCAGATGAGCTGGCTGCGTCAGGGGTACCGGTCATCTTTAACGCAGTACACAGCGCCCCAACAGCGTGGGAAAAGAAGGATGTCCTAGTCGGACCGCCGCTGACACCATCTCCGGTGCGAGTTCTGGCCGATGCGAACGTGACGTTTGCACTGGCCTTGCCGTACGATAGTAAGTCGTCCTGCGCGTCGAAGAAGGATTATTACTTCTTGTATGTACTAACTTTTCCAGCCGACTGGCATCTCCACAACCTCGGCATCGAAGCTTCCTGGGCAGCCAAAGACGCGGGTCTCTCCCCACAGCACGCCGTTGATCTCGTGTCCGGCAAGATTGACGCCATTCTCGGGTTATCTGGCCGCGAGAGCAACCGCGACTACGTCATCTACGAAGGTAATCCGCTCGAGTATGGGGCCAACGTCGTGCTGGCAATCGACGGAGACGATGGGACGGTGCGGAGTTGCTGGCCGGAGGCGGACTAGTAAATAGTAAACATACGGACAGTTCTCCGTACAGAGTACAGACAGGGGTATAGCGTGCAGACAGGGGTGTACGGTGTACTGTACAATGGAGCTAGCTAGCTAGTATATTAAATAGCCCCTCCTGCACGGAGCACAGGGAATAAGATAAGAAATGGGGGCCAAACGGCCGGAGTATGGTTGCACGCACTAGTAGTATAATTATTACTCGGATAACGCAAGATACCTAGGTAGCTTATCAGATTAAGCCGATACTACGCGATCAATCGATCAATCTGTCTAAACTGTTATTGTTATTCTAGAATGGGCATTATTATTCTATTTCTCTATTCTACGGAGTAAGAATTGTAACATAATATTATATATTAATTGTTCCCTCATCCAGACAGAAAGAAGGCCTCTTTTTTGTTGGTTGGTTGGTTACTCTGGGGCCATTTATTTATGGTATGGACATGAGCAGATACATACACGATAAACCTTTTTAATTTAATTCGAGAATACAACACTGATTAACTAACTGACTGTACTGTACTGTACGTACTTGCACAGTATTACTGTTAAGGACCATGCAGTTTAAAAAAAAATAAAAAAAGGATAAAATAAATAAGAGGAAAATTGACAAGTGGTAGAACCGTAGAAGAGTCAATACTTCTAATCACTAGTCAGGATAATGAAGACAATTATTTAATATGGAGCAGTTAGAAGAAGAAGAAGAAAAGTTCATTTAAAGCGCTATAGTACAGTAAAGTACATTAGAAAAATGTGTCAAGGAATACAAAATACAAAACGAGACGTGGCAGTCCTAATGATTGTACAGTAGTATGTATAATGTATGTCGTATGTATGGGAATGGAAGCCCACCGATATATATACATCAATCAAGTCGCCATCTCCTCCGTTTCAGCTTGATACATACAGAATCAAGGGGGGAAAAAAGCACAAAAAAAGCATTTTCCAAATCAAGTCTAACAGTCAGGCTTGTTTCAAACCAAATCACGGGCATGCGTTCTTTGCGACGTCAATTCTATACTGACTGTCTTCTGAATATCGCTCCTGAGATCATTCGACTTATCGCCAAGCGCGACTTCGGCGTCTTGCCACAGTGCTGCGTCGCCGTTCAGGTTGCGGTGCGCAACACACGGCGACTCGTCGTGACAGTAGGGACATCGCGAGGGTTGGAAGACGGCAGCAGTTCGGCTCTCGCGAGTATTTCCGTATCCGTATTTGCTGCGGTCTCTCGAGGAGTGATGGCTTGAGCCGGTGATTGTGCGCTGCGTGTAGCTGCGCACGACCTTGAGGAAGCGCGGCATGACGGGGAAGCAGGTGCAGAGGATGACCGAGGCATTCTCTGCGAGCCTAGAGAGCGGAAATGTCAATTTACGCAATTCCTTCCTCCATCCATTCCTCAAATATATGTTGACATACGTCCATAAACTAATCTGCGCGATGGCATATGTGGAATCCGTATCCGTAAAGGCTCGAAATGAATAGACTACTCGACCAAGCGAAGATATTACAGCACTAAGAAAGAACATTGTGGTTAGCAGCTTCACATCAGCCTTTTTCTTTTCCCGATAGAAGGGGAACCCTACATGAGACCCATTAGGAAGATAGCTGAAATGCCCAGCTTGTTCCTCACGGCTGTGTGCAAGTGCCAAATAGCCCAGAGCGGTAGAACGAACATGCAGACATCCGAGACAAGATTTAAGATTCCAGTGGCCGCTATCTCAGCATTGCGATCGACGCAGTAGCCGGTCGTGATGTAAGGATCCCATATCTTCGCCTGAGGCATGCACTCGAACAGCACCGCGAAGAACATGGCAGAATAGAAAGCCACAGTTACCCAGAGGAGAGCCTGTGTAGCAATGTAGACAGCACCGCTTTTCGTCGGCGCAAAAGTTCGTTGCAATTGCAACAAAAGCGCAGCCTTAGCTGACCCTAGGAGCGGACAGTAAATCAATTCCAGCGCCCAGCTTTGCTGGGACAGGTCAGCCAGATACCCCAAGACAGACATGGTCCTCACGCACCTTGGCTATCTTGATCGCGTTGGTCGCCAGTACATCCCATATATGCCGGCCGATTCCGGTCTGTGCCTGCCATATGAAAAATACATTGTATGTGACATTGAGTGCCCATGCAAAAATCAAGAGATCTGTCGAAGAGTCAGCAAAGACATCCCAAGAGAGACGAGACATGTATATATCGCACAGTCATCAACAGCGTAGCTCGCGACTGACTTTCGCGCGACCAGTCGAGCAGCAGTGAAAGCTGTTGTTATGGCGATAATCAGAGACGTGGTCGTCACGATGGCATTGTACAGAGTATCTTGGGGATTGTCAAAGTTCGGAGTCACGCCTGGCGGAGGAGCTCCTGCCGGTTTGAATGTGCTCGCCATAGCTGGACGACGTCGAAGGAGAGGGAGAGAGCAAAAGTCAAATGCTCTTTGTGTAATCTGGATGATGGCTTGATTGGCGCGCACGCTGCAAGAAATCCATGTTTTCGACTGCTGTTTATCACGGGGGCTCAGAGCTTGCAGATTAGGTAGAACGGGGTCACAGAAAAAAGGGACCCCAACTTCCAAGCGCAAGCACGAGGTACAGCCAAACCAATGCTGTCATGAGACGCTGTCACGATTGTCTCTCCCCTCCTCGGCTGTTCCCCGCGATACAGTATCGGCAAGACTACTGCAGAGCATTCGAACTAAGCGAGTAGGCTGGCGGCTGCAAGCACACAGGAAGGGCCGAGAACATGAGCAGCGATCGATTTGTCAACGCAACTCCGGCGGCACGCCATACCAACACCGTCCTCTCGTGCTGGGGGGTTGATCCTTCTGAAGATTCCTGCAGGGAGGCAATTTTGCTATCGGCCATGGCGTTGGCATAGAGCGAGCAAGACCGTTGATAACGCTAGAGCATCAAAGGACAAGGGTATTGGAATTAGCAACGCTTGAATGCCCAATGCTGTGTTGTGAGTAGAGATGGATTCTGCAGGATGAGGAGTTCTCCAACAGGGGTTGGCATTGGCCAATAACGGATAGGATTCCATTATGGGAGCATTCATAACAGCATCTTGCTGCGAGGAGCAGAGAGTGGGAAATGGCGTTATCTGGCACTTAACGATAGTTCATCGACTTGGGAGCCATGCCAAACTAGATCGGGATGGGCTAAGCTGGAAGGAGCAGTCACGCCGGACTGAGCAGGCTGAGGTAGCATTTTTTAGAAGTCTTTTAGAAATATTCAGAAGCCAAACGCTAGTATACTACGGTTTCTACCGGAGCAACATCTTGGCCAGGTTGTTCGACTTTCCAAATTGGGAACTGCCATATTCGGCTAGGTGTCTTCCACATCGTGGTCTTCGAATGGAGGCATTTCTAATAATGGTGGATCGGCAATTGTGATTCTTCTCGTAGAATACCGACTGGCGATCTGGCGATCTCTGCCCTCATAAGCATCACTAGTCACAATACAAACTTTCAAGGGTAAATTACGAAGTCGAGCTCAGAATATTACAGAATCTAGTTATGGCTTGCACAAGTCAAGAAGACAGTTAAACACTTGCACCTGAAGAATTTCTACATAAAAAATGGCACATCTCCAATATCATTCGATGAGCCTAAGCCTATGAACCTCCCTCACTCCAATGCTGCAAGCCAAGCTTCCAACTGTTTCGCGTCGACGGGTCTGATATCAAGAGTATTGCCGATGACTTTTAGGAGATTCTCTTGGTGGTACCCATGAGTATCGCCTCTTTCTGACAGTAGTTCGAAGAAGCTGAGTAGCCGAAGAGCCGGCAGCTGCTGCGGATCGTGCTTGAAACTCTGACTCTTCAATACTTTTATCCATTCTTTTAGGGTTTTGGTGACGGTAGTCTTGCCACACCAACTCTGGATTGAAGGAACGACTTCCGACCAAGGCGTAGGGACGGGATTGACCAGATTGTAGTATCGAATTTCCGTTGGTGCTGTCGCAGAGCAATCTTGATGCATAATGCTCTGGATGATACTCACAACGACATCGACAGGCAACCAGTCGATATCCAACAGATCGGTAGGCACCGCCTGCAATGTCTTTGATGTTCTCAAAAGCGACGTCGAAGAGTCCGTTGCCGGCCATATGATCTTGTGGGAGCTAGACGACGCTGGCGCAATCTGGCCGATTCTCAACACGCTCGCAAGCAATCCAGATTTAGTATTGGCAGCGCGGATCAGCTGTTCAGCCACATGCTTGGACTCTGCGTACCCGGTCCGCATTGCTTCGTCTGCATCGTTCACAGCGTCTTCAGGCACCAGTTTCTTGGGAGATCCGGGCTTTCCAAAAACGCCTGTGGCAGCTATCGAAGACATGTATAGAAGACGTGGACGACGTTTAGAAGCAGCAGCAAGCTTTATGGAGTTCAGGAGACCGCTCAGGCTGTCTGTGAAAGTGGCGAGAGGAAGGACAAAATTGACCTGCCACGCGGAATGCAGAATAACGTCGCACTCATCTTTCAACTCATTGTAGACGTTCTCTTGGAGGCCAAACGCGTCTTTCGTGAAATCCACTTGTATAAAGCGTATCTTATTCTCCCACTCGCTTTGACTTTGGTTTGTGTGGGCTGCCCATCGCTCACGCGCCGTAGCGGAACGATTCAAGCAGATAATTCGACCGACGCGGGGGTCTTGTGAAAGTGCCGTAAGAAGATATTGTCCCAGGTAGCCTGTTGAGCCTATAAGGACGACGCTCAATGTTTCGCGGGCACTATCACCGGATTGAGACACAGAGCTTGTTGGCAGAGATGCCTCGTAGAGACTGAGCATGTCTCTCACTTTGGCAACCCTGTCCGTCTGTTTCGGATGTGCGCCAGTGTTTAACCACTCTAGTAAGACTGTAGAGAGCTCATTGACAGTTGGGTAATTGTAGAGAATCTCTGGTGATAGCCAGCGCAGGGGTTCGCTCGAGTGGGATTTGAGGCTCTCTCTCAATTGCTCAATCGTTTCAAGCGTCTTGACAGAATCAAGTCCCTGAATGTACAGATTCTCTGCGTCGTTGACGTCCTGACGATCAAGAACATCCTCAGCGATTGAGTGAATGAGAGTTTTCACGTCGTTCAGACGGAATGCTGTTGGCTTCAAGGCCTTCGGTTGCGATCGCGTGTGAGAGCCTTCGAACAGCGCTTTGAGCTCGGTTTCATAAGCTGCAAGAGTCAATTTACGCACAACAGTGCCCTTGGCTGCCCGGACAAAGGGCTTTTTGGCATCCGCAACCAGTATCATCGATTTCGAAACACGACCTGGACCAGAGGTGTTTGCGTTCAATTCAGCGACCCGAGGCCAAAGAGCAGCCACGGGATCCGGGCCAAGTCCATGATCTGGTTTCAGCTCGACAAGCAAGGCCACTCGTGGCTGGCCTTGACCAGCGACTAAGGCGCCAGCAACACCAGAAACAGCCTCAACACCAAGTTCCATTGGAATAGGGTTGACTTTCTCTCCGCTGGAGAGAACAATGATGTCATCACGTCTAGCATGAAACTTCCAGAGCCCCGGCTGAGTCGGATGCGGCTTGAACAAATCCTTAGTACGATACTCGCGAACACCGGGGAAGTTGTGATTCAAAGCCGAAAAGTCTTCCGTCTCTTCGTTAGCATAAATAACCATCTCATAAGCATCGTCATCGGCAGGCTGAAGTTCCTGATTTCCCAGCGGATGGAATTCCATGTATTGCCAGTGTTCTTTAGGTGGAACAAGTTGCCGAACTTGGCCTATTTCCGTAGAGCCATAGAACTGGCAAAGTTGTACATGCTTGACTAATTCGTTTCCAATGGCTTCCGGTAATGGTCCTCCTGCATAGCAGAGGACGTCAAGCCTCTTGAGCAGGTCTGGTCCATCCGGTTCGTGGTATAGTTCCGCAGCAATCGTGGGTGGCAGAAAACAGCCTCGGACGTCTAGGCTCCGGAGTATTTGTGCAGCAAGCCCTCCGCTTGGCAGACGCGTCGGAGGACCGAATACTGGGACTGTCTTCGTGAAGACAGGCAGCATGACATTATTGAAGAATCCCGCCAGGTGAAAGGGCGGAAACGGCACATACAGGTAACTGCCAGGAGGGAAATCCCACGTCGTCAAGTCATGATTGCGACGGCCGGGAATGGTCGGGAAGTTGCGGTCGTTGTCCACAACAGCAAAACTTCCGTGCGTCATCGTCACCGGTTTTGGTATTCCTGTAGATCCTGAGGAGTGCAAGATAAGGATGGGCTCCCGTCGGACTTGATCGAAGTCGAATGTATAAGGTACTGGTACCGGCCGGGCCGTGAGGAGCTCATCCAACGGTGGGAATATCAAGCAACGCAGTGAGCTGACAGCTAGTTGGATCTTCTCTGCCATTGGCGCCAGCTCTGGCGAGCATACCAGTTTCGTACATTGAGTCTGCTCAAAGAGGGAGGCATTGGTAGCAGGCGGATTGCGGGGCGAGGGAAGGAAGACCTGTTGTTGGATAGTGAGATTTGCGCCAGAGAAGACTCAGGTTTCGGTGCTGTACCTTCAGACGAAGCTTCAGAGCAGCATAAAAGAGAATGTTGTATCGCAGATCTGGCACTCCAACGTAAGCCAAAGTCTCGTGTAAAGAGAACGTGCCAAATGCAGCTTGAAGCCAGTGGACCGTATAATCCACCGCAGCTTTCATCTGTTGGAAGGTCACTTGACGAAATCCATCTTGCAAGTCGGACGATGCAGGTATCAAAGCGAAAACGCGCTGGGGGTTATGTTGCGCCTCCTCCTCAAGGACGCCAACCATCAAGCGGCGTCCATATTGCTCGGCCATATTTCGGTGGAATGAGAGCTGTTTGACAGTGGAGATGCAATATTAAAAAATCTCTTGTTAGCAGCAGAGACTGATGGAGTTCGACTCATCGAGGTTTTGAAGGACACACGAAGACAACTCACTCCTCTCCTCCAAAGGTCGATTCATGCGCTTCTGACTCGACACGACAAGGACCGCCGAAAATGCCGCAGACATCCACGCCTCAGCTATCGATAGGAATCCCCGCGCAAGAGGATTCTGGCCCGTGCTGACTCGCAGCGAGAGCGTAACCGACACCCCTGTCAGCCAACATACTGTACCAGTGTACCTTGGCAGTGCATGTGGGGTGTCTCTTGTCACCGTAATGCGACGGTAATTTGACAGTAACACGACCGGATAAACCCTTAGACGCATATCCCAGTGGTTATTTATAATATGACATTAACGTAATCCACCACCGAGCTGCGCGGACCACCGAGCTGCGCGGTCCCCGAGAAAAAAATTCAACCACCAACACAACCGTAAATCTTGAAGCATTTTGCAACCAAATTTAATGAATTTGACTATATAAAGAAGGAGACTGTTTACTAGGGCATTTAAGCCGATTATGGCCTGTTTGATTGCAATTACTGCATCTTGGTGGCCTTCGAGTCCGTGGTCTAGATGATTCCTGTAGTTGCTCCTCATGCTCTTGAGCTTTTTGCTGTCCTTCAGCACCTGTCAAGCTACCACCAGTTGCTATAAAGTATCTTGATGCCTCTCGCTTCCTTTTAGACGCTGATTTGCTGCACGAAGTTGATTAACTTCTTGCTGCAATAGGATA
>NW_013563181.1:0-27473 GCF_000968595.1 Rasamsonia emersonii CBS 393.64
GGGTTGGTGACTCCGAACTCCTCCAACGGGACGTCTGCGGTCAAAGGTAGTGGCAAGCCCGATGTCACCACCCTCGTCCTCTCCATCGTGGCTCGCGAGGTGGGTTGCAACGTGAGCGATATGGAGCCCGACACCAGATTCGCTGACCTGGGGTTGAACTCCCTGACGGCTCTCACGATCATTTCCGCCGTGCACAAAGAGATCGGTGTTGAGCTGCCAGGCTCGTTCTTCCTCCGTCACCCAACTGTTTCAGCGGCCACCAAAGCTCTTTCTTCCGTTTCACGCCCTGTCTCTGAAACGAGGGTTGTGGAGGATCCGAATCTCTTGGTTGTGGGGGATTCCGTAAAATTGGCACAGGTCCCGTCGGTTGCGGAACAACGTAGGTCTTCCGCCCCGCCGCCCGCGATAGATCCCGCTCCGCTGCCTCTGAGAGATCCCGCTCCGTCTGCGGTCCCGACCCGCCAAGCTAAAACCAAAGCCGCAACAACCGTCCTGTTATCTGGGTTGGTCTCGTCCACCGACCCGGCCTTGTTCCTCATGGCTGACGGGACGGGCGGAGTCGGCATGTATGTCCCGTTCCCACCGCTTTCCAGTGGGCGACGAGTGTATGGGGTCGAGTCGCCGTATGTTCGGGACCCGGGATCGATGGGCGATTGCCTGGTGGAGGATCTTGCCACGGCATTCGTGGCAGCCATCCGCAAGATCCAGCCGGCTGGTCCCTATCTGCTCGGGGGATATGCCGCCGGTGCCGTCTACGCCTGGGAGGTCAGCCGGCAGCTGCTCCAGGCTGGCGAGACGGTGCTTGGACTTCTCTTGATTGATATGCCGGCACCGGCTCCTGTGTCCGCCGCGCTTTCTGGGACTATTCTGACCCCAGAGCAGATTGAAGAGGCTGGGTTGATGGGACCCGCCAGCGTCGGTGCCGGCAAGAATATTAGAGAGGTCCGATCCCTTCAGAAACAGCATCTCGCCGCCGCGCTCCAGATGCTGCTCCGTTACGTGCCGCAGCCTTTGCCTCCTGGTAAGCGGCCGGCGCGATCAACGGTCTTTGTCGCCCAACATGGCCTGGGCAAGGGCCGGGGTCTGGTGAAAAATCCGATCACCGAGTGGATCGATGCCAACCGAAACCGATCCCCAACGATGGGCTGGGAGTCTTTGGTTGGAGCGGTCGAACGACGCGAGTTGGAGACGGATCATTTTGCGCTGTTGAAGTATCCGCAGGTATGTCATTCTAAATGCTGAGCTGGAATGGGATTGGCAAGCTAATTAGTGGCTTGCCTCCAGATTAAAATCCTTGGTAAGATTGTAAAAGAGAGCGTGGGGTTGTTCTACACCAGTTGAATTTGAACTCCATAGCAGAATAGAACGCTTCGACTGAGTGATCACGACTGTCAATAGCAATTTCTAGCTTTTTTTTCCCCATAGTTTTATTTTATCAGCACGAAGTCGTTTCGGATGGATGTGATCTCACCTATAAAGCAAACGGCTATCAGAGAAAAACGAAGGAGACAGAAGCCGTTCCCTTAGGTTCTTTGCTGATAATGAGTCTAATCCTTCATGATTTCGATTATTTTTTTTTCTGATAATCGTTTTTTGTCCTTGTCGAATAGGAATTTTATAAAGTTTGTCACTTAAAATTCATCCTTTGCACTAAGACATTTTTTGGCGTTTCGTACTCTTTATATGCATTATACTACCTGGTTATGTTTGCATAAATATTTTCTTGTTGACATATGTTTCTTAATTATTTATTTACGTAAGTTTTACATATTTCATTATTTGCAAGAAATTAATTAATCAGAGTCCTTGGGGAAAAAAACTTTACTTTGTCCGAATGAGGTGAAACGAAATCAATCAAATCAATTATTCCAAGGCTGGGATAAGACAATCAATCCAACCTTTTTCGTCTTCTTTTGAAGATCTTTTCTTGTTTATTTACTTCTGAAATTTCGGCACTAAACTCGACCTTGATGCGATCTGCTCTGCGAGCGCGGTGATGGGCACGCTGGCGAGGACCTCAAACACCGTCAGCGTCGCATGGAGCTCCTTGAACACCCAGTTGGCCACCTCAACTGCCACGAGCGAGTCGACCCCAAACGAGTGCAGCGGACGTCCCGGGTCGATGTCGGACACGTTGCTCTGCAGCGATTTGGCCACGCGCGCGAGCAGCGTGCTCTGCACGACCTGGGCTGCCTCGTCCAGAGACTGGGCCTGCGCCAGCTGGGTTTGGACAGACAACGACGACTGACCGTTGGCTCCGTGCTGGTGGTGGTGCTGCTGGCTCGTGCCAGTCCGGGCTAGAATCGAAAAGCGGGCGTCGTCGAAGTAGAAGGGGTTGTTTATGCCGGCGTCCATGGCGGAGCGGGCCGTCGCCAAGCCCGTGGGGATCTGCACCGCCGGCGGCGGAGACAGCTCCGCCCCCGCCGCGGACTGCTGCTCCTGCTGGTCCGCGATTACGGATTCCACCAAGGCATGGAATTCGGCCTCGCGGATGCCGAACGCCTGCTCCCACTCGCGCAGAGAGTCGGTTATGCCCTTCTCGGCAAGTATGCCCACGTCACGCATAATACCAAGGTCCAACGTGATGGCCTTCTGGCCGCAGGTGCCGCGGCGGTAGTGAGCCAGGGCATCCTGGTAAGCGCCAGCAGCGGCATAGTTGCTCTGGCCGCGGTTGCCAAAAACGCCTGCAAACGAGCTAAGTACGAGGAAGAAGTCGACATCGGGAAGATGTTGGTGCAGGTTCCAAGTGCCGTGCACCTTGGGGCGGGTGGACTCAATCCACTGGTCATGACTCATCTTTGCAAATAGCGCGTCGCGCAGGACCATCGCACACTGTACAACGCCGCGGACTGGACCCAAGGCGTCGGTGCATTTCTGCATGGCAGCGGCCACCGAATCCGCATCGGAAACGTCCCCCACACAGACGAGGGTGCGCACGCCGGGCTGCTGCTCCTCGAGTTCCCGTAGCAGCGCCTGCGCTTCCGCTCCCGTGGCCCCAGATCGGGACAAGAAGCAGAGATTATGAGCCCCAAGGCGAACAAATAAGCGCGCCAGGCTGCGGCCCAGACCTCCCAGTCCCCCTACGAGAAGGTAGGTTCCGTCGCTGGCCAAGCGGACTCCCCTTGGAGCACCTAATACAGGAAGCATATCGCCCGTGCGGTAGGACAATACCAATTTACCGCGGTGCTGGCCTGTTTGCATGCGGCGCAAGGCGTCTTGGACCTGCGAGGCCGGGAACACGGAAAGCGGTACCATGGGCTTCATCACACCCGCATGGACGAGGGCCAGCGTCTCGGACAGGGCCTCCTTCAGCAGATCCGGGCGCTGCTTCTGGATATGGACCAGGTTGAAGAAAGCAAAGGTGGCATCCTGCAGGAAGGGCCGCATATCCAAACGCGAGTTGTCCAGGATGTCCTTCATCCCGACCTCGACGAAGGTCCCAAAGGGGGCAATGCAGTACCACGTCTGCCGGAGAATCTCGCCGGACAGGGAGTTGAGGATGATATCCACGCCCCTGCCACCCGTCATGCGCTGGACGCCCTTAACGAAGCTGAGGTCCCGGGAATGGAAGATGTGATCGTCGGGGATGTTATAGACCTCGCGCACCAGCTGCCGCTTGTCCTCTGAGCCAACTGTGACAAAGATCTCGAGGCCTAGATGCTGGGCCAGCATGATGCTCGCTTGGCCTACCCCGCCGGCGGCGGCATGGATCAAGACCGACTGGCCAGCCGTAGCGCGAGCGGTTTTCACCAGCCCGTACCAGGCGGTCATGCACACCAGCGGCAGGGAGGCCGCCTGCTCGAATGACATCGTCTCGGGCATGGGCACAGCGCAGTAGACGGGGACCCGGAAGATAGTGCGATGAGCCCCCTGGGCAGCAAACATGACTCGGTCGCCAGGCCGGTACTGGGCGGAGGCCATGGAACCAACGCGACGAACCAGACCAGCACCCTCCAAACCGAAGGTGCTGTCTGGGATCTGTCCCATGGCCACCATCACATCCCGGAAGCTGCGTAGGAGGGTCAGCGAGAACGAAAGAAAGGGATTGTTAGGGCTAGGATGAAACCTACTTTACCCCAGTTGCCTTTAACTCCACTTCAATCTCCTCGTCCGCGAGTGGCGTCTCGAGCAGGTCATCCGGTTCAAAGCAGAGCGAGTCCAGGATGCCCGGTTGGCGGACACTCAGTTGCAGCGCCTGGGGTGATTCTTCCAGCGGGGTGGGAACCACAGCCCTCTCTTTTTGACCGAGCGACACAGCCAGTTCGTCGTTGCGGGACTCATCCTCTACGAGACGGCTGACCTGAAGGAGGCCCGAGTCAGCCAGGAATTCGTCGTCCGGGCCAGCGGACTGCCAGACGCGGAGCACCAGATTGGCAAAGGCCTGTGCCTCCGTGAGCGGCGTGCCCAACACTTGCAGCGTACGGAACCGGATCCCAGGGACCTCGTTACGCAGACAGCGCGCCAGGCCCGTCACCAGGGCGGAATCCGGGCCCAGGCAGGGACCGCTGACCCAAAGCAGACGGTCTGCCTGAAGGATCATCGATTGGGCCGACGCAAAATCCTCGCGGCTGGGGTTCTTGAAGAGGGCTGCCTCCAGATCAGTCAGGACGAGGCAAGATTGGGCCTTCAACGCCGTCACATCATCCAAGCTCCAGGTGAAGCGACGGGTGCGGATGGACCGCAGGGCCAGCTGCTGGACCAACTCTGTAGCTAGGCGTTGTGCTGCGGGAGACGGGTTCGGTGCTTCCACCAGTGTGATCTCCTCGTCGTCCTTTGCCCCCTTCTCCTCCTTCTGGGACACGCTACTAACCACCAGACGGGACTGTGTCTCAGTAAATGTGAGTTCTGGCGTCAGTCCAGCTTGAGGGAAGCAAGTCTCCCAAGCGCTCTGGTCAGTCTCCAACGTCCTACACATGGTTAGCCAGTGAGATCAGATTCACATGGGTAAGAAAATACTACCTTGTCCACTGCAAGCTGCCCAAGATTGTGCCTAGACGCAGCTGAGGCCTGCTTATCTCGACCAGAACGATCTTCCCGCCGTCCTTCAACAGATTTCTCATTGTGTGGAGAACATCCTTAGGCGAGATCGACGCGTACCCCGGATCAAAGAGAATGATGATATCGTATGTGGCATCCAGGGCCTGCGAGCGAAGTTCGAGATCCTCTACCTGGATGGCCACTGCCTCCCGCAGGGAGCCAAACTGCTGCTCGACACTAGGTACAGCCTTCTCAGACGGGACGGAAAACGTGTAGGAGGCCGTCTGGAGAATCTGGCCGCAGCTGGGGAGCCTCGCGACTAGCGACAGCGGTGTTGCCGTTGTCAGACCAACTTCGAGAATGGACAGGCCAGGCTCGGTGTGGTGTCGCAATGTCAGGTACTAGGATCGCTTAGCAACAAGATCAACATACATTCAAGGGAAACCAACCTCATCCAATATCCGAGTGATCTCGGAAAATCCTGCTGTGCTCACAAGTAACCGGTAGATTTGATCCACCTTCTCCAGCAGCTGCGTAGCCGTGATCGTCCCCTGGAGAATGCCCGCGAGGTCTTTGCCAATAATCTCAGAGAACCCGTCTGCCATCTTCTCCTCCTCCGTGACCGGGTCTGTACTGTTTGTCAACATGGCTGACTGCTCCTTTAACCAGCGGTAAAAGCTGGCCTGGGGAGCAGCAACTTGATCTTCGGAGACCTGCTGCATTGCATCCTGGACGAAGTGAACAACAGCCCGTGATTCATCCAGGGAAGACGATCCATGCCCGGCAGAGGTGGCAGCATCGCGAATAACTGCCTGCAGCTCTTCCCGGGACAATAGGTCGATGGCGGGCTTCCACACGAGACGGAAACAGATCGGCCGGCCTACTTCTCCCGCATGGTCAGAGATCTTCTGAGCTCCTGAGATCTCGGAACAGCGGAAGCCCTTGATCTGGACGACTGCAGAGGTTGCTTTCTCATCCACAACATCAATGTCCGAGATCATCTCCCGGAAACCATGCGGAGACGACTGCGCGACGCCCTTTAACAGGGTCCCGGGGCGATTCGGCACGTCGGCGGACACGACCACCTCGGCGATTGCGATAGGCACCATGGCTGCTGGCAGGGGGGTCGATCGTCCCTCGATGGCTGCCGCCAAAGCAAGATGGAAAATGCTATCCAAAGTTGCTGGATGAATGGTATGCGGATGATCGCGATATGCCGTCGGTACCATGCTTTCCACCTGCGGGATGCGAATCGTGCCCACACACTCTCCCATCGCCCGCGAACGGACCTCGACCAGGTTGGCGAAGCTGGGCCCGTACGTCAGGCCCATGGCCCTGAGGCGCGAGTAGAACTGGGCTACGTCCGCGGAGGTGCGGCACCGTTGGTCGCTCTGCTGGAAACGAGACCGGATGGCGGCCGACTCCAGCGCCCGTTCGCGGCTCATCGTCGGGGTGTCGTCGTATTCGACCATTATCAGACCGGAGCAGTTCTGGCGCAGCGGGCCTTTGTCCGCCGACGAACTCACTGTGAACTCCATCCAGGCAGCGGCGGGGCCCCGCGTGGCGATCAAGTGCGGCCGCAGC
Organism: Rasamsonia emersonii CBS 393.64; assembly: GCF_000968595.1. NCBI lineage: Eukaryota > Fungi > Ascomycota > Eurotiomycetes > Eurotiales > Trichocomaceae > Rasamsonia > Rasamsonia emersonii. The sequence goes on from NW_013563181.1 coordinate 6,562, forward strand.
TGCAGGATGACTTCCACCTCGTCGTCGGTCACCAGCAGGGCCGTATCGAGCCGCACATCCCGCAGGCGAAACGTGCTGATCGTCCGGCCCGGGGCGGATTCTTGGGCGGCGGCTTCGATGGCCATGGTCAGGAATCCGGCGCCGGGGTACAGGATCGAGTCCTGGATGACATGGTCTCGGATCCAGGGCTCCTCTGACAGGCGCACCATGCCGCGCCAGTGCCGCTCCCTCTCCCCCATCGACGGGCAGGGAGCTCCAAGCAAGGGGAGCCGGGGATGCTGGCGCAGACGATATTCCTTCGCGAGGCGGGACTCCGCCCAGAAACGGGCGGAGTGGTTCCACGGATATGCAGGCAGATCAACGACCGGCCGGGGCGGACTGTTCTCGCGATTCACCAGCCGGAGGTCCACTGGGACGCCTGCCAGGAGGAGATAACCGGCACATACCAGCGCGGTGCGGGTTGCGCTCTGGCCGCGCGATAGCACGCTGACATAGTCGACACCGGAGACGCCGTGTGCCTGCATTGTCTGGCGGACGGGTCCCTGAAGGGCGGAGTGCGGACCAACCTCGACCAGCAGATCGACATGCTTCAGCATATCGGAGACGGCGTCAGCAAACAGCACGGGCGAGACGAGGTTCCGCACCCAGTGGACGGCCCCGAGCTCAGCAGGATCGATCTGCCCGCCAAACACACTGGAGTGCATGGACCGGCCCTGGTGCGCAGATCGGGGCTCGGTGTCAGCGAGGAGTTCAAAATACGGGGCGGCGATCATCTGCATGTGCGGCGAGTGATATGCGGTATCGACCTTCAGCTGGCGACCCCAGACACCGGCTTCTTTCACGATAGCGGCAAGCTCATCAATGGCAGCAGCGTCGCCGGATGCCGTCACGCTGGTCGGGGAATTGATGCAAGCAATCACTACCTCGCCCCGGGTGAGTTTGTCGATCCATTTCGTCACCTGGTCGGGCGTTGCCCCAATGGCCATCATGGCGCCCTGGACTGTCTCATCCATCTGCTTCATCTCGGACGCCAGCAAGCCACGGTAGTAGGCCACTTTGAGGGCATCGGTCTTGGTCAAGGCGCCCAGGCGAATAGGCGGCGGCAATCTCGCCGCTGGAATGGCCCGTCACAGCGGACGGGGCGATCTGCCAGTCGCTGAGCAAGTCGACGAGAGCGATCTGCAGAACGGAACACAGCGCCTGGCTGTGAGAGGCAAGGTGGAGGTGTGACATGGGCTCTGGTTTGGCCAGTTCTTCCACAGCTGACCATGGGCAGCCGAGTTCCTGGCGAAGGTAGCGGTCTGACTGCTCAACACTATGCCGGAACACCTCGTATGTCATCAGCTCAACGCCCATGCGGGCCCACTGGGCGCCTTGGCCGGTGAAGACGAACCCGAGACGTGGTGTTTGGGCCGTCGTCTGGCGCTGCTCCGGGTTGGCCCATGGCTCGGCATCGAGCGTCTGTGAGAGCTCAACAAGACTGCCGGCCACGGCAAAGGTCTGCCACTGCAGTCGGGAGCGTCGGCTGTTCAACGTGTACGCCAGATCCTGGAGATAACGATTCTCTTCCTGGTCAAGTTGTATGCCCGCGAGATGCTGCGACAGTGCTGCGCGGACCCGCTTCAAGCCCTCCTTGTCCTGGGCCTGCAGCCGGAACAGCCACTGCTGTGACCCGCCGTTGATAGACGATCCGCCGTTCGACTTGGCTGTGAGAGTACGAGGAGAAACGTGGCTATAGTGATGGCCCATCCGGCCGCGGGCGTGTAGGTAGTGATAGGCATCGTCGATGATGATATGGGCGTTGGTACCGCCATAGCCAAAGCCTTGGGTGCTCACTCGCCGCAGGCCTTTGGTCGGCCATGGCATCAAGGTTGTTGGGACATGCACCTCCGACGGGATTGCTGGATTCCTGGTCTTGGAACTTGGCGTGGGCGGGATCCAACCCGTCTCGAGGACGAAGACACATTTGATGAGCGAGGCCAGGCCCGCGCACGCTTCCAAGTGGCCGATATTGGCCTTGACAGACCCCACGAGGAGCGGATCAGAGGCCGACCTGTATTGGCAGAATGTCCGCGACAGGGCTTCTGCCTCCTGAGAGTCGCCTGCGCGCGTGCCTGTCCCATGGGCTTCCACATAACGGGTCTCGGCCAGCGACAGACCGGCACCCCGGTAGGCGTCCTCGATCAATTGCACCTGGGCGTCGGCACTGGGCAGGGTGAAGCCCTTGGTATGGCCGTCCTGGTTAACCGCAGTGCCACGGATGACAGCGCGGATGGGATCGCCATCGCGGAGGGCATCCTCGACGCGTTTCAGGATGACGACGCCGATGCCATCACCGCGGCCGTAGCCATCCCCGTTCTCAGCAAAACTCTTGGACTGGCCGTCGCCCGCCAGGAACTGCTGGTTGGAGAAGAACAGGAACATGTCTGGGTTGAGGAGCAGACTGGTTCCGCCCACGATGGCCGTCTCGGACTCGCCCGTCCACAGGCTCTGGCAGGCGAGATGTGTGGCGACCAGGCCGGAAGAGCAGGCGGTGTTGACGGTAAAGCTGGGCCCCCGCAGGTCGTAGAACCAGGAGACGCGGTTCGAGGTGGCCGTGCTGCTGGTGCCCGTCGCTGTATACCGGGGCGCTGTCTCGGGGTCGCGACAGAGCATCTCTCGGTAGTCGCTCGTGAAGCTGGCCATGAAGACGCCGGTGCGTGAACCGGCAAGCTGGTGAATAGGGATGCCACCGTTCTCCAAGGCCTCGTAGGTTACCTCCATGATCAGGCGCTGCTGCGGGTCGATAGACTCGGCCTCGACCTGGGAGATGTTGAAGAAGTTGGCGTCAAAGGCAGCCACGTCGGCTTTTAAGAAGTGGCCTCCACGCGGTAAACTGGTGTTGATTTTCTTCTGAGGATAGGGATAATGGAACGCGTCCGGGTTCCAGCGCTGGGAGTTCTCCGAGTAGGCATCTGGTGGCGTGCTGTCAACTAGGCAAGCTCATGGCATGAATGGGGAGATTAGGGTTAGAAAAGGAAGTGAGACAGGTAGTCTTGGCCGCAAGCCCTAAGCCCTAGATGTAGGCTGGCTCGGACGGATGGACTTACTTCGTCCCTGGCTGATGAAGCGCCAGAAGTGCTCTGGCGTGTCTGCGTCACTGGGGAATCGACAGGACATGCCAATCACGGCAATGCCGTCTCTCCCAGTGGTTGGTGCCGGCGTCATGCTGCGGAGATGATGATGATGATGGTGAGTGATTGCGGAGACAACGATGAGGAAGACGATATAACAGAGGTCCAGGCCAGCAGAAATAGAGATTGTCTCTCGCTGTTTCCATGAGCCTCTCTTGCCAACTTGTCCCACCAACCTGCTTCGTATGACGGAAGCAGAAGCTTATCCCTCAATCCATCCCTTCTAAAGCCATTGTTCAGACTCTCCACGGTCTGCCGTGCCACAAGATGAGAACAAAGAAATGAAACGTCACCGATCCCACAGGATCAGAAACCCCGAATCTAGCGCTGTAAGCATGACTCAGAAAGGAGATCACGAAACGGTGTGGAAGGATGGCACTACCATCTCTGGAGGACAGCCGCATTTGATTTCCCACCACGTTACAATGTGCGGGATGCTGTACCACATATGCCAGAATTTGTATTATCTATCGAATTCAGAAAACCGACCGGATGGTCGCACACGAAATCAGGATAGGAAAGCTGCCCGACCAACTCCGCACGCCGTGTTTGCAGCTAAATGACTCGGTGAGGAGACGAATTCTTCTCAAATTTCGGACCAGGTATCTCGACATTTTCATCATTTGGGGTCATCTTATGTCTTTCGAAGGCCACAAGGTACGCATGTAGACAGTCGAATCAGACGTATTCAATTTTCTTAGTCGATCTGGTTGGAGTAAAAGTCCTGACATGTAGATAGGCACCCATTGCTCACAATACATACGCCGAAGTTAGTCTATACGAGACCTTGATCGTCGTCCGCGAAGTCTGCGTGCATTGCAACATCGATCGCCTCATGACTTGGACCGAAACCCTCCAAGTGATCGCCGACGAGACCGGCGTGAGCGTCGACGACATCGACAACCACGATGAGTTTGTCGCCCTAGGGATCAATCCCATCCTTGCGGGACTCATCGTCGCCCGCCTGAAGGACCGGCTGGGCGTCAATATGTCGACCGCCGTCTTCGAGCAGTTTCCCACCGTAGCGGCCTTTCGCGAGTATTATCAGACATCACTGGACAAGCAGTCCCAGGTGCCGCTATCAGTCGTCCTCCAGGGCAACCTGGCGACGAGTGCTCGCACCATCTTCCTCCTGCCAGACGGTAGTGGTTCCGGCATGGCGTATAGCGGTATTCCTGTCATCGCGCCGTCTACCTGCCTGGTGGCCATGAACAGTCCCTATCTAGGCGGGGATGGGTCCAGATACCGCTGCTCTCTCGAGGAACTCTCGCGCCTCTGGGTTGCCGAGATCCGTCGTCGCCAGGCTCATGGTCCCTATCTTCTGGGGGGCTGGTCGGCCGGGGGCTACTATGCCTACGAGGTCACCAAGCAGCTTCTTGCCGAGGGAGAGCGCGTCCACAAGCTTATCCTCATAGATTCGCCGTGCCGGGTCGTCTTCGAGGCACTGCCCATGGAGGTCATCCAGTACGTGGCATCGCACAACCTGATGGGCATGATGGGCAACAACTTGCCGCAATGGCTGCTCGACCATTTCCAAGCGACCCTCCGCGCCGTCGAAGACTACCATCCGACAGCGATGAGTCCCCTCGACGTACCGCCAGACACATATATCATCTGGAGTAGGGACGGTGTCCTGCCGGATGCAAAAGCGAATGCCACAGGGCTGGATCTGCGCGTCAAGGTGTCGCGTTTTCTTCTGCAGGGGAAGACCGATTTTGGGCCGCAGGGATGGGAACAGCTGCTGCCAGGCACGAGAATTAGCATCGCAACGATGTCGGGGACGCATTTTTCCTTGATCAGTGAGCCCTATGTCTGTGATCACGAACTAGAATTTCTGCTGCGGCTATTATCCAGGAACCAGCTGACTGACAGGCTGACAGGTGAATGAGCTGGCGGGTTTATTGCGGGACATTGTGAGAGACATTCCATCTACACGACAGACGCGCTGGGTGACAGGCCTCGATAGGTAGGTAAGTCAAGCGGGGAAACGAAGATTATGGGAATCTTTTTTTTGCTGAATAGCAAAGGCCGTTAGAAGGGAAGAGGGAGATGGAGACAGAAGAACTTCGTTATTGTCCTGTTCTCTTCATTTTCGTTGGACACGACGCATAAGATGGATTGGGAAGGAAGGACGGTATGCAGATCGAAAATAAGGAAGCATGAGCAAAGAAGAAGAAAAATCTCAAATTATTAGATGAAGAGTGATCATGAACGAAAAGACAAAGAAAGAAGCTTAGATTTGGAAGGAGCGGTGTGAACGAGGTAAGTACGACTGGCAAGGCAAACAAAGCAGGCATGCAGTCCTAGCCCCAGGCCCTAAGCCCTAGTTTTCCTAAAATAGAAGCAGTGATCTACCTACGTGGTTATGTAAGTCAAGCTACCTAAGTCCAGAGAAGAGATAAGATAAGAAGCATAAGCATTAAGCATAAGCGCTTCTTCTCTTCCCTTCTCTCTGAAGACCGCTCCACAATGGTACCACTTCTGACCTTATCGTCATCAGTTAGTTGGCCGGATATGCAGCGTGCCGGTTAGGTAGCCAACAGGTATGGTAAGATTTAGGCTGCAGAGCACAGTACAACTTTACTGTACCTTAGGTAGGTAGATTATAGATTAGGTAGGTAGATACACGTATCAGGTAGTATAGGAAACAGTAGCTGCTGAACCTGCAGCAAAAACCTCCCATACTAGTCCAGTGGTTACTACTGGTGGTACATTGCGTAAAGCTATACCTGCCTAATTAGGTAAGTACCCCATACCGGATGGGTCGAGGCCGGGTCACGGGGATGGATCTGTCTATGACCGATCTGGTAATTTTGCCGGCGGGGTAACAACATACACCGTACAGCTCTACAGTCCACAACAGATGTATTAAGCAATCCATGGATCCATCGATCCAGTCATGGAGAAGGATCATGTAATAAAATCCAGTACCCTCTTCCCGGATCTGTGTCAACCTGCAGAAGAATATATATATCCTCGTCTGATGATGTTGAGGAATATTTGTTCATAGTGACGTATGTACAGTACCAGAACATCTTCGACACTGAAGCATTCTGCTAAGGCTAGTAAGGTTAACGTTAATGACTTATCTAGATATACTTATCGTTGGACAATAACAGGCGGGTAATGCAATGCAATGCAATGTTCGTCGGTTATGGGCCGATCTAAGTACAGTAGTACATATCCTGTAGGCAGTACACCGGCACGGGTGCCGACCTCCTGTCCGTCAGGAAATTGCTGCAACCGGCCCGGTGACAGACAGTCAGTCAGACTGGCTGGCTGGCCAGCCAGTAGACACTGCAGCTATTATGCCTGCGTCTACTATCTGAGTAGTGTATAGATATTTAAATTAGATTTGTGTTGCACTTGTATACCACTAGATCAGTTATCTGCTTGACTTTCTGCAGTATCTATACTGCGCTGCGCTGCTAACAGTCGCTGACTCTGGGTGAGTGGACTCGTCAGGCCAGTGGGGGATATCAAATATTTTAAAATCGCTCTAGATATTATTTAGAAGCCAGATTCCATATAGCTATACCTCGCAACTCAAGGGAGACGAACCAGCGCGATGATTGGGGCTGTCAGCCTAGGCTCCAGAGCCATGCAATGCTCGCCCTCCCGTATAGGGTTGTCTCGCAAGAAGTTTGCTGGTCAGATCCAGTTTCTACAGATTCGACTTCCTGTCAGACACACGCATCATGATGTCAAGTCACGGCAGTTGCCATCACCATCTCCCCCAGCTAGGATATACACGGAGAAGTCAACGTCGCCACTCTCCATTCTACCACTTAGCGCAGTCATCCGGTCATTGTCTGTCACGACAATCTCCTCGGTGCCACTCTTTCTGGGTCCGACACTGGCAGCACTCTCGTTCCTGGCCAATTCCAAGTCAGCACTCCTGGATCCAGATCGGAATGGGATCCTAAACTTCTTCCTCAGGAAAACGCTCTATGCCCAGTTCTGTGCCGGTGAAAACCCCCCGGCCGTCAGAAACCACATCCGAGAGCTCAAGCGGATGGGATATTCCGGAGTCATCTTGGGTTACGGCAAAGAGGTCGTCATGGACGAAGACGAAGCGAGTGCTGTTGGCACGCAGACTCTCGATGACGCCGCAGCCAAGGAGAGAAATGCCCGCGAGGTGCTGGCCTGGAAGGACGGCACGATGAAGACCGTCGAGCTGGCTGACGAGGGCGACTTTGTGGCTTTGAAATTCACAGGGGCGGGCAGACAGGCTCTTAACCACTTGATCCGTGGTCTGCCCCCGTCTCCGGAGCTCGAGCAAGCCATTGTCGATATCTGTGACCGGGCTCGAGAACGCAATGTCAGACTGCTCTTCGACGCTGAGCAGCAGGCTGTCCAGCGCACCATCGATTCATGGGTCCTTGACTTCCAGCGCAGATACAACAGCAGCTTCACGCTTAGAGGCGAGCCCCGGGCTTTGGTATGTGGCACCTACCAAGCCTATCTTCTGTCCACTCCGAAAACGTTGGCCAGCCATCTTGCTGCAGCGCAGAAGGAGGGTTTTGTGCTGGGTGTGAAACTGGTCCGAGGTGCTTATCTCGGGAGTGACCCAAGGCATCTCTTCTGGGAGACCAAGGACGATACCGACGCAGCATACGACAGTATCGCCGAATCATTGATCACGAGGCAGTACGGATCAGTCCTGAAACCGTTGCCATCCGATTCAGCTGAATCTTCCACATCAAATCGCCCGACATTCCCTCAAGTAGACCTGGTCCTGGCAACTCACAACCGGAAATCCGTCCAGAAAGCCCGGGCTCTTCGCAACCAACAAGCTCGAACTGGACAGCCATTGATTGAAATGGCCTATGGCCAATTGCAAGGAATGGCCGATGACATCAGCTGTCAGCTGGTTCAAGAGTCCAAGATTGCGAAGCAGAACGGGGCTGTTGACGAGGAGGTGCCAAAGCCGTACAAGTATCTTGTCTGGGGCACGGTGGGAGAATGCACAAAGTATCTGCTTCGCAGAGGACATGAGAATCGAGATGCAGCCTCGCGAACAAAGGATACACGACAAGCAATGTTTGCGGAACTCAAGAGGAGGGGATCTCTGGGTTTTTTATCGAATAGGACTCACTAATAAGGGAACGCATACAGAAGTCAGTATTCGTCTCATGTCTGCTTGTCCATAGAAGATGGTTTATGTCTGAGAGCAAAGATATTCAAACCAGGGAGTGCCTAAGGTAAATCTTCTCTTCCACTGTATCAACAATGATTTAAGATATAGGGCGTTCTATAGCACACCACGCGCCTGAAAGGGGCATCATATCAGGTGCCTTCAAAGAAGGATTAAATTATATCCGCGTCCGGGAGAGAGGCCTTCCAGGGGTGTCTGTTCGTCTGAATTTCCACTTTGAGACAGACCATCCACCAACGCAAAGCAATCGCGTCTGATAGAAGAAAATCACCCAGGTGGCGACCAGACGCGTCGCGTTAGTCAGGCAAAGGTCTGCCAACTTCCCAGCCTCCTGACTTTCCCTCAGTCTTCTTCACTTTCTTTCATCCCATCCATGAAAATTCACGTCTCCCACCCACAAATCTATCGACACCGTCCCCTTCTCATCTCTTTTTATCGCACCTCTCATCCAAACTCTCCATCGATCAACTCACCGTTAAGGACCTATCGCAGGCTGTGTGAATCCACACACAGTACTGTGTGAAGGATCCTTCACTGACCCTCACTCCCCTTTTGATATTCAAAAAAGGGATCTCATATCATCATACCCATTTCACTCCCACACAAGTCCCCTGAAGTGCTGGGAGACATCATCATCGTCCTGCCCACCTCGTTCTCTAAGAAAATCCTGTTGAAGACACGTCAAAATGGCAATCTCGCATAAAGAAAGTGCAGTCATGGATCATGCAATGACTGAAGCGCTGATTCATCTCAGCAATATCACTGAATATGTGAGGTGCCCACCATCCTGAGACGTCAATTCTGTTGTCTATATGGTGACTAGTCTGACAGATTCACAGCTGCGTCGTGCCGGACAGAATGTCGCGGCAAATAACATTGGAAAACTCAGTATTGAGATGGTCAATGTATTTTCCACGGCGAGAATGGAGATCGAGGTTAAATATCTGACCGGAAAGATTGCGGTAAGTCAAGTCCATGAGAACAGGGGAAGCCGTGAAAACATAAAAAGCCGTCTTGAATTTGTGCTGACAGAAAACCAAAGGGCGAGAACGGACACAACGGACCCAATCAGGTCGAGAAGGATGATCACTCTCAGCAGGTCATGTCACGTCCAGGAATTCCTCATGGACAGGCAAAGCAAGGTGAGCAAAAGGCAGTGGGCTTGCAGAAGGCCCAGCATGGTCGCCAGGAAGGTGCAGCCAATTGGGCCAACGTCGTTGCCCGTAGTCCTCCCAACAAGACTGTTGAGAAGGCGGCCTTCCCAGGAGCGGCCTCCAATGGGAACATTCCGGCCATGAAGCAGCCGTCGTTGAACGGAATTGGTCACTCCCCTTCGATGCCCATCGAAGGCATCCCTGAAGAGGGCAAGGCTGGAATCGTCCATGTGCATGGCAAGACAGCGGGCAACTTTGTCCGGTTCGCCTCAGCGCATATCCACGAAGGACCCATTTACGAAATCCGTGTGGACGGGCCAACGAAGGCAACTATCATCTTCCAACACTTGCTTCACGCACAGTTTTTTATGGACCGCAACCAGGATTCTATTGCGGCGACGGGCAAGTCGTGCTTCGGCAGCGGCTACAAGTTGACCCTGGGAGAACCGTTCGAATGGCACGTCTCCCTTGGCCGCATGAACCATCCACTTCGCGAACGCCGCCGCCTGACTTTTGCTAAAGCCAAGCTGTTTGGCGAAGGACTGACCCCGGAGAAGTGGGAGCGCGAAGTGGCCACTCTGGCTGGCCCAGGAAACCTTGAGTTCACCTGGATTTTCAACAGTGGCAATGGTAAGCATGTCCCTAGTTTGTCATCTGGATTCAGGTACTGACACTTGCACGTCTCTTTCTCCAGCCACTGCCGTCTTCCGTAGTACCACTGTTGCACGCCGGGTGCTCGCAACTTTCCTCGCGTGGAAGACCCACCGCCAGGTCTATTACAACCTGGAAGTGTCCTATTCGACGGACCCGTGCGAGAAGGAATTGGTCCTCACGACCCAGATGAGACCGGGCAGATACCGTGCCCCTCGAGCTTAAGTTCGAGTTTAAATTCGCCGTTGCCGTATGTTGCACGCGATGCACGAGTTCGGAAGGAAGGAGCGCAGGGCCTGTACACGTGACCCTGGCAGGGATTATTGTCGAACGGGGAATTGAATACTGAGCAGGGTGACCTGGTGGTGATATCTGCTGTTTTCTTTTTTCCATTCACTTTCTTCTTTCTTTTTCTTTGCACATGATTGACGGTACAGGTGTTGGGAGATGGGAGAGGTCAGATTGTTCAATTGAGACGGAGATGAAGGAAGTCATGGGCGGTTAGGAGTTATTGAGGGTTCATGGAGGTCAGATTGTGTTTTATTTCTTTTCATTTCTTTTCTTCTTCTTTTCTCTGGCCAAGATTGTCACCAGATTGCCAGAAGTATGTAACTATGATCGTGTACTTAATAGTAATTCTGATTCTTTGACACTGTCCATCTGGTAGCTTCTCGCTGATAAGGTCTTCTGTGAGGCGAAGACAACGACCTCCGCGCTGTCCTGCCGATGATCCATATTGACTTTTGTAGCAGTCGTAGGAGTACGTAGGCCAACAGTGTAGAGTACTGTAGAAAAGGGAAGTAGGACACCATAGAGATAAAAAAATAAAGAGGGCAGGATCATACCACCTTCGATATACAGTACATACTGCTATATATAATCGTTGTTATCAGCAACAGACAGTGCACTGACTATATCGAGCATAGACCAATGAGAAAAGAAAAAAAGCCCGATACATTTAAAAATGGCTATTAAGAAGGTAATACCCTTTACAACAGGGCCATTACAGTAGTAACAATGTCAAACTAAGATGGCGAAAAGAGTAATAAATGTCAGGCCCTGGCGCAGACCTGACTGGTCACGTGGTTGCTTTCCACATGACCTCGCTTCTAGTCAACTTGTCAAGTCGCACATCGAGTTTCTTTGTCTTCTTTGTTTTCTTCTCCTTCCCTCTCTGTCGGTTCTGCACCTTTTTGATAGGTTAGATATCTCGAATACAACAAGTTTTGCCTTCATCGCGAGGTCTTGACATAGAACCGACCTTCATTCGTCTGTCTACCCTATCTCTTACAAACCAGCCGATCAGGAGGCGAGCCAAATCGACAATACGACACTATGGCTCGCCTAAGCCGTCCGTCATTGATCCAGACGGCTGAGGATCACTTTGATGAATTAGATGAGGAGGTGACTGCCTTTATGGAAGAAGTGGAGAACACTGAAGATCTCGATATCTCCGTCAAGGATTATAATGGAATGATTAAGGAGCTTTTAACCACCGGCTCTACCGAACTGAGGAAGCTGGTCGCGGGCCTTATCATGGAGAACCGAAACGAACACACGGCTTATTTGGAAAAAGAGGCTGAGTGTATTTCCCTGGAAAAGCAATTCCATACGGAACTAGCCGAAGCCAAGGAACAGATATTGGAGACCGAACGCACTAATCGACTTCTCCATGCTGAGCTCAGAAGGAGTGAGGCCGAATTCAAACAACTCCAAGAAGCAAGTCGAGGAACCTCTGCCGCTCCTAGTTCCGTTACTACCGGTATTAGCCAAAGGAATTCAAAGGAGCCAAGTTCGATGGGAAGTCCGAGAATCTAGAGCGGTTTCTCAATGCAGTAGAATTGGACTTCCGCCTCTACGAAACAAGCTTTCCAACCGAAGAATACAAGGTCGCATACGTGATGAAGGGATTTGATGAGAAACCCGACAAATGGGCGCAACAATACTATCGTCATGATCCTGAGGGAGTCCTTAAGAGCTGGAAGTTGTTTAAGGCCGCCATAAACAAGCATTTTGAGGATCCCGATCGTATTGCTAATCAGCAGGAGAAACTCCTTTCTCTTCAGCATAATAGCTCGGACGATTTGCTGGATCACATTACTGAATTCGAAACCCTTTGCTCTCAGGTTGACTGGCCAGAAAGTACTAAAGCCACCCTTTTCCTCAAATCCTTGCAACCCGGACTTCGTGGGGCCATCCGTCGGTCTGATATCAACATTGAGGATTACGATAAGGTTAAGCAGAAAGGGCTACGCTTAGAGCGGGAGTATAAGGAGAGCAAGAAGCAACACTCCGCTGCCAGGAAGGGAGATCGGAAGACCAGTTCCAAACCCAAGGATACTAAGCCTGCTGACGGTTCTGAGGATATCCGCAGCGAGCACCTTAGGAAGGGACTTTGCTTTAATTGTAACGAACCAGGCCATATCTCTCGAGACTGCAATAAGCCGAAGAAGGATACAAAGGCTAACCCCGCCACCAAGTCGGTAGCCGCGGTAGAACTACCTTCGGAAAACGAGTAAGCCTACTGACTACCTCCGCTATGGCAGTAGGCGCGATCCCAACTACTACAAGGAATAGAGGGCGGATGCAGCTTCGAGGAATCGGATGGTTACGAGGACGAAAGATTAGGATCCTATACGACACTGGCTCTGATGGAACCTTTCAGTCACCAAAGCTACGAGACGAATTTAACATGAAACCAATTCGACATGAGGAAGTCGAAGTACAAGACATCAGTGGAAGGAAGATTGAACTAGGAAATTCTCAGGTCCCTGTCTACCGAGTCAGAGGCCGAATCCCACGATTTGGAATTTTTGAAGCTGAACCGATTTGTATGCCCCTTGGACTAAGTACCGACTTAGTCTTAGGTGCCGACTGGTTGAGGAAGAATGGTCTATTGGACGACCTAAGGACGAAGCTAGGAATTACTGATAACACGTCAGTTTCCCCGGAAGAACCCCGTGATATTAAGAGTCCCACCAAGGACTCTGGAGACGACGATCCTAATGGACGGATCGAGAAGAACGACGATCCTATTGGAAGGATTGATGATAATGACCTTAAGGATCCTGCCAAGGATTCTGATCGAGATGAAGAAGAACAACAGGATGCCATTAATGCAGCTATTCGAGCTGCAGGAATTACCGTTACCCGAATGTGGACGCCATTCCACTACAAGGGAAGATATGAACCAAAGATTCCAAAGAGGTTTGAAGATTGGCGGATTCAGGTTGCTGCCGCCTTTGAAGAAGATCAAATGAGTAAACATCCATTCCCACAACGCCTTATCGACGGTGATGTTGAATTGCCAGAGATCTATGAGGAATTCCGTGATATATTTGAACCCTCTCGGATGAATCAGCCACTCCCTTACCGACCCGAATTTGCTCATGCAATTAACCTGAAACCTGGGTTAAGCCCGCCAAGTCTGCGTCAGTATCATCAGTCAGAGTTAGAGCTACAGATCACGAAGGAGAAGACCGATGAATTAATGAGAAGGGGGTTTATTCGAAGGAGCCAGTCATCCGCGGGTGCCCCTACCCTTTTTGCCGCAAAAAAGGGCGCTCCTGATCCCCGGATGTGTTGCGACTATAGGATATTGAATGGCATGACGGAGAAAGATAGATACCCCTTACCCTTGATCGATGTACTACTTGACCGCGTCCGAAAGGCAAAGTATTTCGTGAAGCTAGACTTGCGGGATGGCTTCCACCATATCCGGATCCGGAAGGGAGATGAGTGGAAGACTGCCTTTAAGACCCGGTATGGACTCTTTGAGTGGTTGGTGATGCCGTTTGGACTATGCAATGCCCCGGCAACCTTCCAACGATATATCGACCAGGCCCTACATGGATTAATCGACGAGGAACTAATCGCATACCTCGATGATATCTTGATCTATGGATCTACATTGGAAGAAGTACAGGAACGGACACGTCACTGCCTCCAACGCCTTCGAGAATGGGGGTTATGTGTTAAGCTACGGAAATGCAGATTCCATGTTCAGACTGTTAACTTCTTGGGCTTCCAGATCTCACCAGAAGGTATCTCTATGGAAGAAGACCTAATTCAGACGATCCAGAAATGGCCTGTGCCTAAACGAGTACGAGATGTTCAGGCCTTTATTGGGACTGCTGGATTCTATCGGCGATTTGTGCCACGATTCTCCCATATTGCCAAACCTTTGACGGACCTTACCCGAAAAGGAAGACAGTTTGACTGGGGACCAAAAGAACAAGCTGCCTTCGAACGACTAAAGGCTGAATTTGTGCCAGGAAGAATATTAATGCACTTTGACCCTGATAGACAGATCTACGTCTATACCGATGCTAGTAACGACGCTGCCTCTGCAATCCTCTGCCAAAAAGATGATAATGAGAGAATGAGGCCAGTGATGATCTGGAGCAAGAAGTTTAGCACCAGTGAACGCAAATACTCTACCCCAGATCAAGAACTCCTTGCTATCGTGTGGGGAATGGAACGATTTAGACCATATGTCGAAGGAGCTCGATATACTGTCATTGTGAGATCGGACCATGCTAATTTGCGAAATTTCATGACTACTAAGGACTTGAAACCGTTGCAAGTACGATGGGCTGAACGCCTAAGCCGGTTTGATTTTGTGATAGAACATATCCAGGGTCACCTTAATCCTGCAGACGGACCTTCTCGTCGACCAGACTATGTCATTGAGGATGAATTCCCCGAAGAGCCTAAGGCATTCCTCAAATTTGCCTCTGCATCCTTGCGATTCGAACAGTCTCCAGAACCAAATCAAGTGGAAATTGCCGCCCTCGCTCTTAGTCCTGATATGGAAGAAAGGATTAAGGAGAAATTGGTTACAGATGAGACGGCCACTGAGATATATAAGGATCCCCCACAGGGCTGGGAGGCACGTAATGGGCTCCTGTTCTATCATGATCGGTTTTATGTGCCAAAGGATGTACGGATGGAGGTATTTCGACGATTGCACAATGCCCCACTGGCAGGTCATATGGGTCAGAAACGAACACTCGAACTGATACAACGCAAATACTACTGGCCACGAATGAAAAAGGATGTTGAGGAATACTGTTTAGGATGCTCACAGTGCCAGCAGAACAAGGCTAATACTCATCTAACCTTTGGACGGCTCGAACCACTACCACCACCTGAGAAACCTTGGTCCCGAATTGGCATTGACTTGATTACCGATCTACCAAGGACAAAATATGGCCATGATTGTATCCAAGTGCATGTCGATCATTTTAGTAAGGGTATTATCCTCGCCTCAACTCGGAAGACGGCTGGAGCTAAGGAAGCCGCAATCCTGACTCGCAAAAATGTGATCTCAAAGAAGGGAATTCCTCGTTCATGGATAATGGATCGCGATAAACGTTGGCTCAATTCGTTCTGGAGTCAACTGGGCAACGATCTTCGAATGGAATTTAATCCGTCTACTGCCTACCATCCACAGTCCGATGGGCAGACAGAGCGTATGAACGAAGTTATTGAGGCATATCTTCGGGCTTTTACCAATTATTTGCAAGACGACTGGGACGAATGGCTCGACATGGCCGAGATGGCTTGGTGCAACTCAAAACACTCTGCCCTAGGAGTCTCACCATTCTTTGCGGAACATGGCTACGACCCCGACGTCGAATTTGTACCAGAACATCCAGGCCGGAAAATTACAGATATCGATGCTGCCATTTATGCAGACTTTATGAAGGAGCTTCATGAGATCCTACGGGAGAACCTCCAACGCGCCCAGGAAACGAACAAGAAATACTACGACCGCAAACGCGCCGACATGGTTTTTGAAGTTGGGGATCAAGTCTATCTCCGGACAACCAATATACGGAGTCAACGGCCCTGCAAGAAACTTGATCGAAAGAAGGAAGGCCCATTTACCATTAAGCGTGCTATTAATAAGAATGCTTACGAATTAGATCTCCCTCCGCAGTTTAAGGTCCACCCTGTGTTCCATATTGAATTACTGGAGCCATACCACCCCCCTGTTCCAGGACAAGAGGAAAATGAGGAACCTGAAGATCTAACTAGGCCGACTTATGTCGATGGCAGGAAGGAATATACGGTACGAGCTATTACTGACGCCGTTCGCGATGAGAATGACCAAATTCGATTCCGAGTCCGATGGGAAGGATGTGATGAAGAAGAGGATACATGGGAGCCTTTCTGGCACCTCACCAACTGCCCCGAACGCCTTGATGAATTTATACGAACTCATCCCGACTGCCCGGCCCTACCCGTTCGACCCGACGATATGAAGCCCAAATCTAACCGCCGAAGCACCCGAAGAGTTAGATGAATCAGTACCGCCGTGCAATTCGTCCCCGGCAAGGCAATTCATGAGGGATCAGGGACGACCCTCTGAGGGGGGGAGGTACGATGTCAGGCCCTGGCGCAGACCTGACTGGTCACGTGGTTGCTTTCCACATGACCTCGCTTCTAGTCAACTTGTCAAGTCGCACATCGAGTTTCTTTGTCTTCTTTGTTTTCTTCTCCTTCCCTCTCTGTCGGTTCTGCACCTTTTTGATAGGTTAGATATCTCGAATACAACAAGTTTTGCCTTCATCGCGAGGTCTTGACAATAAAGGAGCTGTTATCATCCATCAATGTTAAACCATCAAAGCTGCTCCCAGCTTCCTAACATGGGACAGTGGCGCAGCAGGGAGCGCGTTGCACTGAAGATGCAGAGGTCACCGGTTCGATCCCGGTCTGTCCCATACGCTTTTTGCGGTTTAATTTTTATTATCTATCTTCTTCTCGACGGAGTTTTATATAATGGAAATTAGGTCATGTTTTTTTTTTTTGAACGAAAAAAAATACAGAAATGCGTTGATTGGTCAGTTCTGCTTACTCAGCACCCGTCTGTGTTTCTTATGTAAGCATACCACAACAAAACTGCCTTCGGCCTGCCTTCAGTACTCCGTATAGGCTTTATGTTGGCACCGTATAGACTTTATATAGGCTTACATTATAGGAAAGCAGAGGGCCAAAGGTACGGAGCATTTTATAGGCATAAGTAAGTCTATGTAGAATTTCCCCTTCAAGCCTTCAAGCGGAACGAGTCGTTAAAGGCTTGTTATCGGAGTATTATTACTCCGTATTTATTCTTCCTCTACCTATGGAGTACTCCGTACGCGCCGTATGATTCGTCAACCTGCGGCCCCATCCAAAAAGGGGATAGTGGCGCAGTAGGGAGCGCGTTGCACTGAAGATGCAGAGGTCACCGGTTCAATCCCGGTCTGTCCCAAATGTCCACAGTGTTTTTTTTTTCTTCGGTTTTAATTTTTAACTCTGTGGCAAGTCTTCGAAGACTAGAGGTTGAGGTATTGTTCAGCGGTTGCAAATAATAGATAGTTATCCTTCATTATCCTATTCGGGCGATGTCCGAGTAGGAATACGATATTCTGACCTATGTACTGTACCTAGGGTAGCTTTCGATAAGAACAAGATTACTGTCTTAGGAACACCTTGTGAGAATACTCCGTACTCCCCCATACTGGATTGCGTGCTGTCGATATTCGCCGTCTTGGCAGCGCCTTAAATACGGGGCATTGCTACCTCCTTCGGCAAGAGTTCGGCTCGAGGATCCCCACGCACACGTAAAGGTCCACTTGGTGATTGCTTCTGATTGGATTGGATTATAATCAAGCATTGCCGGCATGGCCATGGTGAGTTCCTGTTACGTTGTGCGTTTACTGAACTTTACGCCACGATGATCTACTGCGGAGTAGAATTTGCTGCACTCACTGTCGTCCTTAAGACGCGCCTGCATTCCAGAGTCATGATCAACTGAATCATCATGCCTACTCCAATGTGGACGACAGCGTAGAGCAGACAACTAAGGGGCAGTTGATCCGTCGATGACCAGTGACTCCTGTTGGCCTGTTCTGGTCTGCGTGGATCAACTATCCCAGCGTGCATTTGGTTCTCAGTGAGATTGGTACTGCGTTTGTTCTCACGTCAGCATCAACCAGCTAGTTGATGCCTATGTACTCTCTACGGAGTACGCTGGCCCGCACTGGCCGGAAATGTGTGATTTGAGCGCTGTTTGGCGCCGAGTTGTGATATTTCCCTCGATAATTTTCTCTCTATTGATAATCTAGCCTCTCTTCACCACCTGGAAGAGTCGGATAACGGGCGAAGATCTGGAGAAAGCAAAGGTCAGAAATGAGGAACGGGGTGGAATTGACACTGCGAAGGTGTTGAAAGGAATTACCTCGGCACAGTATCCATCAGCGTTGAACATAGATTCATCAGAAACTTGACTGTTTCATTTTGTACGGAGAGAAAATAAGCATTATTCATTCCGTCATAGAGCGAATGGTCTTTTCTCGTTGAGGTTCTGCAATCACGTGCTCGCAGATCCGATGTCTAGCATCATTCGAGACATGATAACGTGCATAGCAAGTTGGATAAAAAAGAAAACACCCCAGAAAGCTTCCTATTGGAACAACAACCGGTCACTGTTAGGCAAAGTCAGACGTCATATGGGAGTGCCGTCGAGCCTATAAGAAAGTGGGAAAAGACGCCGACTGTGGCAATGCAAAGGACTCGCGTTCCGGTTCTGTGCAACCTTGGGCGCAGAAGGGGTGGCGATATTTTCTTTCTTCTCTTTATGTCTGCTGCTCCGTTATCAGAATCTCGTGTGACTGAGGGCGTCGATTGAGGCGCGAAAGTTCGAGAAGACAGAAAGGCCTGAATGCTCGTCTCGGCTGAGGCGAACCATGGTGCCGGTCACGGGATTCCACAGGCGTGGGAAATGCCCAAAATAGAAGCCAATCATGTCAGCTCGCGATGCAGCGGCATACGCATGCGTCTTGTCTCTGCTCCCACAGCGAATGGATCGAGCCTCTGGACGCTCTGCAAGGGGCCAGTGACAGACTTGTCAGACAAGATCCACCCGCATGGCCGGGCAGGGCATTGTGATTGTTGTTGTTGCAACAGGGTCCACGTTTCATCGAGACAGCTGGTGGTCAACGCAACTGTCTCAGGGCCATGATGAATTGAATAATACCTACCTAGCACTCCAAGAGATACGCAGATCCTGCTGGTGCGCGCGAGGGAACGGTGCGAACCTAGCGGCAGCCGGCCCCTCCGACTAGCCGAGCTGCACAGCATGACAGCCTGCCAATCAGCCGCCGACAGCCCGTCTGGGGATTCGTGGTGCTTCTCCACCGCGCCTCCCTTAAGACTGCCCGCTCCCTCGCACCTGCCCCCTCGGCCTCTTCGAGTTCCATCCGCTGCTTTCGCTCCCCGGGGCGCTCCTCTCGCTCGCTCTCCACTGTCAATTAATTGCTTAATTAATCCCTAATCTCGCACTCGTTGCGGCTGCTCGCAGTGACGGTCTCGATCGTTGTCCTCACTGCTCCCTCTCGTTTGCATCTACCTCGATCTGACCTGCAGTACTGTTATTTAATAATAATCTCGCTTCTTCTGTGTACTAGTTGATTGATTCGCCTCTTGCACATATCCTCGTCCCTATATACCATCATGGTCCGCTTCATCGCTGCGGCCCTCCTGGCCGCTCTGTCCGCGTATGTCGTGGCGGACGACACCGTCACCTGCAGTCCGACGCAGAAGTGCCCGGCTGACAAGCCATGCTGCTCCCGTGAGTGTCCCACATGGCCGGCCACATGGTTGACAGGGCGGATGGCTGACGGCTGACTGGAATGTAGAGTACGGAGAATGTGGAGTGGGCGCCTACTGCCTGGGCGGCTGCGATCCGCTCTCGTCTCACTCGATCGACTCGTGCGCGCCCGCCCCCGTCTGCGAGAGCAAGACTTACACGTGGGAGAACCTCGACTCCGTCCAGCCCAACACCAAGTATCTCGGTGATGCCAGCAAGGCCGACTGGGTGTCCAGCGGCTCGCCGCTCATCAGCAACGGCAACCTGCTGCTGACCATGGCCCCCCACACCGTTGGCACGCTGTTGGCCAACAACCACTATGTCTGGTACGGCAAGGTCTCGGCCAAGCTCAAGACCAGCCGCGGTGCCGGTGTCGTCACTGCCTTCATCCTGCTGTCCGACGTCAAGGACGAGATCGACTGGGAGTTTGTGGGTACTGAGTTGACGACCGGTCAGACCAACTACTACTGGCAGGGTGTTCTGGACTGTACGTCCCTCTCTCAATCCTGGCCGTCTTGGGGCGATTGCTAACAGGCTCCGCAGATGACAACGAGGTCAACGCGTCGACCACCGACACCTTCGAGAACTGGCACACGTACGAGATCGACTGGCAGCCCGACCAGATCACCTGGTCGATCGACGGGCAATCCGTGCGCACGCTGCAGCGGGAGAAGACCTGGAACGCCACGGCGAACCGGTACCAGTACCCCCAGACGCCGGCGCGTGTGCAGCTGTCCCTGTGGCCGGCCGGTCTGCCGACCAACGCCCCCGGTACGATCGCCTGGGCCGGTGGTGAGATCGACTGGAACAGCGAGGACATCAAGCAGCACGGCTACGACTATGCCACCTTCGGCGAGATCACGATTCAGTGCTACGACCCTCCGGCGGGGGCCAACATCCAGGGCAACTCGTCCTACGTCTACACGAATGCGTTGGGCCTCAACAGCTCAGTGGAGATCACCAACAAGAGCACGGTTCTGGCCTCGTTCGAGGCGACTGGCACGAACATGACGGCCGGTGCGTCGTTGGCGACGGCCTCGGGGGCCACGCCGTCCGTGTCGGACAGCGTGCCGGGGTCGAGCAGCGGCGGTACCGGCGCCCAGGGCTCGTCCAGCGGCTCGTCCAGCGGCTCGTCTAGC
>NW_013563180.1:0-81611 GCF_000968595.1 Rasamsonia emersonii CBS 393.64
GTGGCCATTGGCACGTTGTTCGATTCGAAAATGGTGGCCAGTCAGTCGGTCATGAAGTGTAGATTTAGGCACATTAAAAACCTCCGCTGCACGACGAACACTTGGGATTTCGTTGTTTTTTAAAGCAGAGATCGCGAGTTGGATCCTCCCCTCTTGTTCCACCAAGTCTCGAGACGATAGACGCGATTTTGGTGGCATGGTGGTTGTTTGAATAGCTTCAGTATCCTAAACGCGTGGACTTTGGATGGGGTGTCCGGCTCGGTCGGGTGTCCGGTTCGGTTGGGAATTACGTTACATAGTTTGTATTGATGACTAAGTTGCCCCACTCTTAAAAATTTCTCTAAATTTGAAAGATTTTCAATTTCACGTTTCTGTACGTATGAAATAGCTGACGTAAGCGGTATTATATTAACTAGTTAGTTAACTAGTTATCGGCGATAACAAGCTCGATTAAGATCTTACCGGTATTATCTCTGTGTTGTATATTATACCTGGAGTCAATCAACATGGGGGTGTATCGCAACTCTTCCTTCTCCAACCTCTGCATTTCTTGTCTTCAGGCGCAGAGACGCCGGATGTTGTTGGCCTCCAGCAGCAGCGGCTTTGAGGAAGTGCTGCCGCCGGCGTCGGCCGCAACACTGCGGAGGTCGTTTTCCTCAACATCGCTACTTCGACAAGATGGATCGAGCGACAAGGCCCAGTCCCAGGCCCAGCAGAGTACTAACGATGCATCGAATAACCAAACGCAAGAGGAAGGTGCCATGTCGCGGAGACTGGCCGAAATGACCGAAGAAGCCCTACTGGAGGGCGGGCGATCCGCGCGCAAAAGCATTCAGGAGGCGGGGTTCTCGGAGGAGCTGAAGCAGCAATTGGAAGAGAGGGTGAAGGCCAGTGCCTTTAAGAGTGAGAATGCTGCTGCTTTTTCCGTTGCGAATATGCCGGTAAGTAGAAACCCGAAAAAAAATTCCATTCTGTAATGAAGAGAATGGGAAGTTTACTCTCCTGCAGTCCAGCGCAGGCAAAGGAACACGAGACATCGCCGCCGCCTCGCCATGGACAGGGTCCGAAAGCTTCCAAGATACCACCCTTCGCATGCTCGACGATTCCAAAAAGCCGATGCGCGTTCCCTATAAAATCCCCCAACCGACGGCCGCCCCCGTCAACGTCAACCTCAAACCGACGTCGAAAAAGCCCCAATCCACTGGCCATCGTCTGGCTGATGCGCGGGATCGCGCAGCCACATACGCCATGAGCCAGGGTTCCGGGCTCACAGACGAGGAGCGCGAGGCGCTCCGGAAGGAGTTCAGCCAGCGGTTCGAAGCCGGTGCGCGGTCACTGCCCATGACCATCCAGGGGCTGGCCTCCCTTGCGAACGAGCGGATCGAAGACGCCATGGCCCGCGGCCAATTCAAGAACCTGCCCCGGGGCAAGGGCAAGCACGTGGAGAGGGACCACAACGCAAGCAGCGCCTTCATCGACACGACCGAGTACTTCATGAACAAGATCATCCAGAAGCAGGAGATCGTACCGCCGTGGATCGAGAAACAGCAGGAGCTGACCAAAGAGGTGGATCGCTTCCGACAGCGGCTTCGGAGCGAGTGGAGGAGACATGCGGCCCGGCTGATCGCCAGCCAGGGAGGCTCGCTGGAGCAGCAGGTCCGCCGTGCGAAGGCGTACGCCGCGGCAGAGGCTCGGCTGGCATCGTCGAAGCGCGCCCAAGCTGCCATTTCTTCTTCTGATACAGAGTCATCATCATCATTCACACCAATCACCCACGAAGGCCGGTTATCTTCCAGACCAGACCCAGAAGCAAAACCAGAATCACAATCTACGGCCACAGATTCAAACTCGTCCGATGACACTGAGCCCCTCCCCAACCTCCCTCCCCTCCGCGATCCCTCATACCTATCCATCGAACGCGGCTACTACGAGCTGCAGATCAAGACGATCAACGACATGACGCGGTCGTACAACCTGCAAGCGCCGCGTCTGGCCCAGAAGCCGTATCTGAATCTCGAGCGGGAGCTGGACGCCTGCTACGCGGATGTTGCGCCGACGCTAGCGGACGAGATTGTGCGCCGAGCGACGGAGAAGAGAGCGCCGGATTCGAGCGCTCGTGAGGAAAAGAGTTCGGGCTCAGGAGGGGGTATCTTCGATGCCTTGACTGGCAAGCAGCAGGTTCGGGTCTATGAGGAGGATCACTCCAAGACTTACGGGCTGAAAGAGTTTTGGAGAGACCTCTGGGGGAAGAAAGAGGAAAGACACACTAGCTAAGCGAGAGATCAGCAGCTTCGTTGGGTTAGATATCCTTTTTTCGGTATACTACCTACAAGAATGCTTAGACTACAATGATAGCGATCGATCGCCTCTCGATAGCAATACAGAGTAAGATCTTATCCTCCTTGAGGATATTCGAAGCCAACCAGAAAATCAAAAAGAAGCCATAGCAGCAATTCAAGAAGCGTCACCAGAACAGTCTGATCATCGATGAAGAGACGTCAAGCTCCCAAGTCCGGGTCTGAGTCCATCAAGCAATGTATAAAACGAAAGACATGGAAGAGGTTGGATAATATACACCAAGAAAGGCACAATGCAAATGAACCAGGCGTGTGTACCTAGGTAGTAAACTCTACCTAGAAGAGTGATGTCATGAACAAATGGTTCCCCCCTCGTCGAGATGTTCATTCAGTCACACGAGCTCCTGGCATCAACCTAAGAACTCATCCACTTGGTCAACGCATCAAGTTGGATGTCCTCCGCATCAAGCTGACTCTTTAGGCTTTTGCTTGTCGAGCGTCTCGATCGATCACGTCTGGATTGATCTCGTTGAGACTGGCTTTGTAAACTCGGTCGAGGATCCCCTCTAGCGTCTGCCCCAGGATCGGAAACTGATTTCTGATCCTGCGCCGTGGTCGAATGCCGGGGTTCATGGCTGGTCCGGGTGGCCGGGCGCTGGGAATCCAATGAGACCCCTTGTCGAGGAGGATGAGAAGCCGCTTGTTCCTCCCCAGAATGACGCGCTGGCTGTTCATTAGGACCGTGGGAACCTGTAGACGATCTGGCAGTTGTAGGAATGGAAGGATCGTCTGCGGTTATGGAGATGCGTCGCTCTTCATACGCCTTGGCGAGTCGGCATAGTTCAAACCCTACGCACCAAGTTGCCAAGACGATCACAACCCCCCATGCACAATGCATGATGAACATGTATGGGTAGAAGTAGAGGTCCGTGTTGACCCATACGCGAGCATCCTGGGGGAACTTCTGACACAAAAACAACGCCGGCAGCGCAAAAGAGCCGAAAACAGTCAGCGTTGAGCTGACAACTAACGTAGCAAAGCCGATGCCCAGCCAGGTTCTGATCGTGGACTGCCGTCTTCCAATGTCGACGTCAGGTAGAGACTCACAATAGTGACGAACTCGTCTCAGGAGGTTTGGAACTAAACAGCAGCATAATAGGATAAAGAAGAAACAGAGCCAGATAGCCATCAGGGAGTTTGAGGGGAGGTTGGTAAATGGGCCACCCCACAGACGACATGCACACAGTTGTCCGTCGCAAAGGGCGAGTGTTGGAGCGTCCGGTTCCCCCCGTTCGGCCAGCTTGCGGCGTAGTGGGATTATGAACGGATGCCATGGGATCTTGGGCCAGTCACCTTCTGGCCAGCCTGCTTGAGCCATGTCGGAGTCGCCAAAAGGCAGACGGGAGACGATCTCGACGTCACCAAGCCATATTTCGTTGATGGCATTGCCGGGCTCAAAGTAATTCTCCGATCGTACCCCCTGGACGACGGAAGCTTTCTGGCCCATTGGTGAGAAAATGGGTGGGCTCTAAAGGATGATGCTGGGATCAGTGGATCGATGCTCTCTTAGAGACAAGATATGCTATCAGCAATGCAACATAGATAAGCTAGTTAGTAGATGCACAGAAAGAAGAGCTTCGTACGAGCGAGACATTTCAACTATTGCCGGAATGCCGTCGGAAGGTGCACTGTGGCTCCTTCCGCTGAAGACACATCCTGAATGAACTCCGGGAAGGTGCGGGACAGATGACACTCGACGTCGGTTGAACTTCGCAGAAGTTCGTTGATAAGGCATGGCCATATGATTCAGTTGGTTGAAGGGCAATGAAATGAGTTGAATTCAGGCTACAGGTGAAATTGATCCCAGTTTTCTGTTCATTGAGATTTCGAGATGCTGTGAGATCTCGACGTAAGTAGAAGTTGCCTAATAGGTAGGTGCGGAGTCAGACAGCTGTTGCAGACTAGACATCCTTTCGATTAGCAAGTTAGCCGTCATACTCGCAAGTCAGTCCGTCCAGATTGGGCTAGTTTCTACAGATCATTACCTTGTGATGGATGCGTCCTGACTCCTATACTCCAGAGCCACTGTGATACTGAGGAGGTGACCAGACTGCATGTGCAGTGCCAAGCTTCTGCAGCCCCCGCACCGGCCTATCAGAGCGGCGGAGCGGAGGCAGATCATGACCCATGCAGGGCGGGCGCTTAATTCAGGCTAACGCGCTGTCCTGATTGGCTGGGCTGGGACGCTGTTTTAGACGGGACGATTATCTTGCTCTCTGCCCACGGTCAGTGGATGGACTAAAAGGCACCGTTCGTGATTCCCCTCACTAATCCAGGCCTCTCCAATGCAAAGGAAAGGCATCATTCCATGCGAATATGACAATTGCACTGTGTCGTTGCCATTCTTTGAGCGCTATACTGGTATGAAGGCCACAGCAGAGAGGATAGTGGATGACAGATGGTTGAGTCTGCGCAACCGGATGTCCACAAGTATACGGAGTATGAAAACATCCGAAGGCAATGAAATGACAGTGTGACGAGCACAGACCATCCTTTCCAGATCCATTCCTGGGGATTTCTCCTCCACCTCGCCTGCAGGATGGATCATTGGCGGCAGCGCTGCAGAATCCCTGCCTCTGTTCACATCGCCATCAGCCTCGCCCGCCAATCACTCCTCCTCGCTGGCCAGCCAGCCCAGTATGTCACCACCACAGCCTGCCAGACTCGCCGGAGCATATATCTGGAGCGCCCCAGACGATGCAGCTCCGGCTCTTTTTGTAAGAGATTGAGAGGAGGTGCTCGCCCCGTCATCATGCGCTGAGATATATCAATCCCCCCGGGTCACAACATGTCCGTCTGGTCGACTCTGGGGATTCTGTCACTTCTCGTTCTCATCACCGCTGCATTCGAAGCGTCTGCTCATCCGACATCCGTCCATCACGCTGACGGACTCGACAGACCTGTACCCCGTGCAGACCAGTCCGATTCGCAGGACGAATCGAACCTCCCGCTCCAGATTGGCGGGATTGTCGGCAGCTACGTGATCTTTGATGCACTGGTCGTCCTCCTGCTGCTGCTGGTGGGAAGACGACTGAGACGAGCGGTGCATTCCTCGAATTATTCGCTGGACATGGTCATGCTCCAGCCGCCAGCCAAACCGACCGTCAGCACCGATCCAAGCCCTATCTCTGACGCCAGCACAGTATTTCCCAGTCCCGACAAAGCTCGAGGGTGGAATATGTTGTGGAGCAACGTGCCCCGAGGGTCGAAGTCGCACGCGTCCAACCACAGCGCGGCGACTATCGACGAAAGCGTCGTTTCCGCGGATCGACAGAAGGCGCAGGAGGATCTGGAAAGGCTCTATGCAGCGGTCATGGAGTACGATGAGAGAAGAGCAGCTGGTTCTCCTGATCCTGTCGATGAGAATCACAACAAGTCGGTCTCTCCGGTGGGATCGCCGATGCAAAGCCCTCGAGGATTTGCGCAACATCAACAACCGCTGTCTCCTCGGCCAGAGACGACGTCGTCCACGAAAAGCCGCGCAAGCACGAGACTCTCCAAAATCGCGAACCTGTCGATCTTCAGTCCGACGTCATCCATCTCGAACAAACTCCGTTCGCCGCGCCTCAATATCCGAAAGCTGCCCATTTCACCACCCGCGGAAACGTCGCCGTACGTCGAGAACCAGCCATTGACGCCCCGGATCTACAACCCGGGTCCTCCTCCCAGTGCGCCACTGGCACCGACATATTCGACGGACCAGCAGAAAGAGCAGAAAGAGACATTTGTATTGCAGCCGATCAACACGGGCAGCAGCAGCAGAGCAGCCGCTCCTACGCCGCTGAATCTCAACACCACCAACAACAATAACAACAAGACGAATAAAACCGCCGTAAACACCTCCTCAACACTCCCATTCCGCCAGGCCTTCAGCGACAACAACCCGCCACAGAGCGCCCCACCAACCAAGACCACGATCCTGGAGCGGCCGGCGCACCTGTCGAACGCGCCGCGCACGGGCGTCCCGACGCCGTACAGCCCATACCAGCCTTTTACGCCAGTCACGCCCATCACGCCGAGCCGGATGGTGACCAAGCGGGAGAAGCGGCGCCAGGAGAGGCTGAACGGGCTGCGAGTACTGCAGGAGGACGACCTGGTCAAGAGTGATGAGGAGTTGTGGGGGTATTAGTCGATGCTTTTTTTTATTTTCATTCTTTTCACTTTCATTATTTCGTCTTTGTTTCTTTTTTATATACATATACCTATGTATGTAAATACGTACGTATGTAGTAACGGGAAAGGGGAACAGGGAGCAAACAATGCTTATTTTTTTTTCGTTTTATTATTATTATTGTCATCACATTTTTCCAGCAAAAACAAAACCCCTATACGTATGTACATACATATGTACGTAGTTAACTATATATAGTATTACTTATTACTTACTCCTGAATGGAAGAATACCCCTTGTCGTCGTCTTTTTTTTTTTAGAAATAAAGAAAGCATACCTTACCATCCACCATCCTCTGTCGGAGAGCTATTTCCACTCGAGTCCCCGCAGAGGAAGAGAACCTTGGTAGAGAGTAATGGATTAACTGCTTCGGGAAAGAGGACCACTGTGACTGGTATATACTCGAATACATCAGAGTATCAATATAATAATTCGTGCGAGAATATCAATAATCCCTCGCATTTCTTCGTCTATTCCGACTGACCTAAACAATTGAAATGAAAACTCCAGACATGACATGACTGACACCATGCAGAGGAAAATCACTCAAACCGCCGACCAACCATAGAAAACAAAAAAAAACCTGATTTCGTATGTACAGCATACATATATGCAATGAATGAGTATGAATAAAAATTGGGAATAAAATTGGGTATATTGCTCTCGTGCAGACGAAAAAAAAATAAATAAATAAATAAATAAGACGATAAAAAGAAAAAAAACGTTCTACAAAACCGGCGCTTCCCAATAATCCCGCTTGATCTTCATCACGGCCGACTGCTTGTGCGGGAAAGTGACTTCGCCTTCTTTGTAGAAGCCGGCTTCTTGGAGATACTTGATCAATCTAGACGGTATTATGTTAGTATTGATTGATCACGACAAGGTGAGAAGAGTCAGGACAACCTACTTTTCATTGTCAACCCGCGGTTCTAGCATCACCGTCTCCGTCCTCATATCCGCCAGCCAACAGTAATGGACCAGCGCGCTGAGCCAGATCGCCACCCGGTGAGGACCTCGGAATTCCTGCTCTCCCACCAGAAGGTGCAGGCCACGGTCATAATTGCCGACGTTGCCGCCCAGAAGCCGCCCCAATCGGTCTTCCTTGACCCAGTAGATCTCAAAGTATCCAAACGGCTTGCCGTCCCAGCATCCGAACACGGGGAAGCTGTGCCGACTCGTCAGCCCATTCCGAAGGAACGCCTCCTGTTTGGAGCGAGGACCCGCCTCCCCCCACGCCGCATTCACGCGTGGATCGTTCATCCACTTGTGCAGCAGGTCCAGGTCAGACGGCCCCGGAGGCGGGCTATGAGAACGTGGAACCCCGAGAGAAACGGCAGAGGATGGCGAGCGGGAGTGATGCGGGCCCCATGCTTTGGGTGGATTCAGCACGGGCACGCGAAACGAGAGATATTGTCCGACACTGGGGATATATCGCGAATAGAAAGTCTCGCCCTGGTGAGGGGGTCTTGGCCGGATGGGGTGACGAATGCCGTCCGTGAAGGTATACTGCGTGGGTGGCGGAGGATAGTACGTGGGCAGATGGCTGAGCGAGGTGAAAGGCCCTCCCGGGACGCTGGAGGTGTGCAGGTGCAAGACGGACTCATTCGGCGAGACGGCGCCCCCGTCAATATGGCGGAGACTATCTGGACTGGGAGAGGAAGGTCGAGAGTTATATGGCGAGACGCACGGCGACGGGGGATTCGCTACCGGCGAGACGTTGGCCGGGGTCAACGTGAAGATGAAGATGCGCGGATCCAGCTGCCAAAAGCTGCGCCGGCTGGTAAACATGCGCTCCCATCCAGCGGGATTTCGCGACTCAGCCGAGTCGAGGCCAACCGAGGAATCCTCGTTCGCAATCAGGCCCATGCGCTCCAGCTTCTGCATCAGATTCCGGCCCTTGAAGATGCCCTCCCGGATGATGTTCACTCGCCACTCTCCCTTGGGCCTGCCCGCCAGCGGAGTCGCGGCACAAGCCTCGTTCGAGAGGTACAGATTGGGCTCGGGCTCGTGGAAGTACCACCACAGGGTGACCCACAGCATCATGGCGATCTGGCGGGTCTGGGAACTGGGGGGCTTGAAGTCATTGTTGGAGGGGTTGCTGATGGCAGAAATGAAGAGACAATCATTGCGCAAGGTCGGTCGCTTGAAGCGACAAAGATGGACCTTGCGCTCTGGAGCCCCCGGGTCGGGCGGGGACGACCCCGCGGCAGAGGGGAGTTTGTTGGAATCGCAGTCGTCGTAGGGGGAATCATACGATGAACCGGGGCGCTCTAAATCCTCCTCAGGCACCTCAGTGTGGATGACGACGGTCCAGCCGGGGGGAAAGGGCGAATTGTGGATGTTCATGTCGTTGGACTTGAAGGTGACCCCGCCGAAGACGGGCGTCACGCTGTACGTCTGGCCGTTTGGCAGATGACATATCGGGGACGGCATCGTGGAAGACTGCTCAGGAATTGGCCTCCCTGGAGATCACAGACATAAAGAAAAATCAGGACAAGACGCTGGAGAGAAAGATGGGAGTGCAGAAGAAGGGGAGGAACGAGGAATGCGATCGCGTGGTGAGGGCAAAGTATATATATATATTTAGCCCGGTGCGGAGTGACGATAAACAGATGACGGGCCGGAAGACTGTTCTGTCAGCTGTCAGCGCATCGCCTCCGCCAACAACCGACCACGCGACCTCTCTCTCGGTCTGGAAACTGAGAAACCAGGCGAGTCCGCACGGGCATCTGTGGGTATTTATAAATAGCAAGCAGTTGAGAAAAAAAAAGTTTCAAAGCAGAAAAAAAATCACTCAAAAACTAAGACAAGATCATCCGGGTGAGAGACACCCCATGCTGATGCAGATCCTGGCCATAGCATTGTTTCCGGACAATATTCTAGAATTTTTCCTATTTTTTCCCCCTTGCTCACTAGGCTCTTTACTCCAGGTGGGAAAAAGGAATGGGTCCTGGGGTTTTAGTTTCTTCTTGTTTTTTCGATCATGGGGCCAAAAAGGAAAAAAAAAAAGAAACAGGGCCATAGCAGAGTAGTAGATCAGTGGCTTGGATAGTTACGGAGGATTCCGTTTGTAGGGTTGAGCCAGTGGGGGAGGCGGCCCGGTGTGTTGCAGTCAAAGTCGACCGCTTGACGTGGTATCTAGGACCTCGCTTCCAGGATTTTCTCCCCAGTCGCTTGAAACGAATTGAGTAAAACGGCAACAGCTATCTGACAGACTGACACATACGGAGTACCTGGTTAATAGAAAAGAAAATTTTTTTTTCGGTGAATAACCGTGGAGCAACGACCATTGATTGTTTTGGCAATGATTTGAAACCTCTTCTTAATGCGTCCTTTTTTTTTGACAGGGATTGATCTACAGTGTACAGTATATCCCTACCGACATAGGCAGGTGACTGGTAACTGGTAAAGTCTCTGAACAACACCTTCTTGTCCAGGAATTCCCGTGGAAAAAAAGCTCGTCATCGTCAAATGGCAAGAATGTCACCAATTACTGCCGAAATGAGGACGGACAGAAGTGTCTAGACATGCAATCAGCGAACCACAACGGCTATAATTAAGGACTGTCTTTCGGTTGGATTAACTCCAAGGGTTTCAAGTTAAAAAGTGGTTGGTCACAACTGGGAACACCCTCCCAGTAGTCTGGTCTTTTAGTATGAAGCTCGAATCTTTTTTGCATTGCGTTGTAGCTGCTACTGAGCTAATTCCTAAGGTGTGGCTCTCATAACCTAACACAATCAATGTGCCAGGTATAATGGCCTGTCCACAACTGGCAGCAAGGCATGGCCATTACACCATTATACCAACCATCACCACCACCATGGCAGACCGGCCAACCCTTCTTCTCAACGCAGTGCTTTCAAGGCCTCGGCTCCATTTAAGCCTCCCGGCTCAGGATATCCGAGTCACCCGCATCGAGCACAGCCATGGCGGAACACCGGAACAGCTTACCGCAAGCCGTTCCAAGCTCGATCTGTGGAAAAAAAAGGATATACCGTTAGCCAATTCGCTCTCCAGGATCCCCTTTTACCAGGGATCCCTTCTCTGAGCAACATCCGCTCTCCAAAGTCGCTTCAAAGCAAAAGCAACTTCTTCTCAGAGCAACGGAGCTGCCTCCCAGGTCGATGCACACGACATCTAGGGGTTCTTTGAGGGGGATGCCAATGGGTCAGGTACATACATTGTTGCCGTTGAAGTGGTGCACAGGCGTCTTAGCGAGCTGGGAGACCCAAAGTTAGTATCCTCCTCTATCTGATGGTCGTATTGTCGTATAATCAAAGACGAACCATAGCATAGTCTGTTTCACAATTAGCCTGTGCTTCTCAATCAAAAAAGAGAAAGATGGAGGGGTTTGCGGTTCTATCCACGGCACTTACACTCGAGCTCGGACTTGCGCAGCGGAGGGCAGTTTCCGGCAATCAGGATGAGCTTGGCCTTGCCGGAGCGAAGAGACTTCAGCGTGGACTTCGTTCCCATTGTCACTAGAAGACGGCAAGAAAAAAGGTCAGTGGCTCGCTCGTTTGAGACTTTGCGACCGACACAAGAAACTCACCTTTGCCCGACTTCATGACAAGGGCGAGACGCGACGAGATAGTGTCGCCGGCCTTCTTCGCTTTAGCCATTGTTGCGAATGTGCTCTTGAGTGCTCGAGGGAAAAACTGGGCGGGTGCGTGTGAAAGGTTGGCGGTCCGACGTTGAAAAGAGCCGAAGTTGAGAAGATGGAAAATTGCTGCGATATAATATTACCGAAATAATTTGTGTGCGCTGCTGACTAAGGGTAAGGCTAGTCCGGATAAGGCCTAGCCTTGAGATCATGTGTGTGGGGCTATGGGAATTAGTCGTGTGATCCGAATGGAGTAATTCCTGTTACAACTTTTTACGTGCTCTTCTTGCTTTGTATAATTTGTAATAAGTGACCTGTCATTAGTTAACTACCTACCCATATTTCTGTTCACATTCTACCTTCATAGTAGTTGCAAGAGACCAAGACAAGGATCTGGAACTAGCAGCCAGCCATCCGCAAAAATCCTGTTTGAGTCACACTACGCACGTGAACTCCTTCATCCCAGCGACCTGAGTTGGCACAACAGTAGTGTCCGGGAGAATCAATTACAGAGTACTGTAGAAAAGATAACTAATGACTTTTCCACAAAAAAAATATTGATCGTAATGCCAATTCTCATTGTCACTATTAATTGTTGTAGTAGATCGAACGTACCGTACGCCTTCCCTTCCCAACACACATAATAATTATGCCAATCCCAGATTATTATTATGGCAGCAGGGTAACCAAACATCAAAGATATCCAGAACCACAGCAGGACACACACAGAAATATCCATGGAAAAAGACATAAACAAAAGAAATGCTCTGGCGTAAATAACGACGATGCCCTGCCCAAAGCTATGATGCAAAGAAACAAAGAGATGCCAGTACATAGGGTAAGTGAAATAGGATAGAAAGGCCGAATATGGAAAAGATGCAGTCCAGTAAAAAAGGAAAATACAGGAGGAGAAAATGAGAAGCTCCCAGATGGTATGCGCCGTATGCACTGCTGGGGGAAATTCAGAAAGACGGGGTAACCGGGAAAAGAGATGCGGTCGTCAAATAGCATGGCCAGCATTCCGATGTCTAGTCATGTCTGTTCCATTTCAACCAATCCCTAGTCCCTGCCACCATGCCGACTAACTCCGTGGAACCAATTCCCTGAACCAGAAACAGGGATGACATAAAAACACAAAAAAAGAAAATGTGGCTGAGGCCAGCTCAGGCCGGATTTTGAGTCATGGTATATGGTCGGAACGTTCTGTTTTGTTTCTTCTGCTTTCTTTCTTTCTTTTTTTCCCCCCCCCCTTCTCAATTGCAATGGAGCTGCGGTCTAAGCCAAAGGTCGAGCGATGCGACCGCCCATGTATGCCCCAGCAGCAGAAGCAAAAAACCTTGCTACCAAGCCGCCGCCACTGCCCCCCATATTGCTGGTCGTCTTGATCTTTTTACTGGGTTGTGTGGTCGTGGAACTGACCATGGCCGGCTGCTGCTTTGCCTGAGGATGGAGTGCGGGGATGTTGACATAGCTGTAACTCAGCGCTGAGCTCGCCGGGCTGGCGTTTTCATCCGCCACAACGACGTCGTCCCCGGGAGCAGAGGAACAGGTGCTGACGCTGGCGGGTGTGCTCCGCGAGCTCGGAGCTTGGCTCGAAGAACGGGACGAAGGGGCCAATGAGTTCTGTGTGTCTGCGCGAGTTAAGCCGGGGACATCTTTGACCGAAGGAGGGGAAGTAGACCGATTGCTGCTCCGATATGGCGACGTGCGTCGGCGATGATAAGGGCTGTAGCGCTCGACATCATCGGAAACCGACATGGACGAGTCGTGACTGCCCGCATTGGACGGGAGATGGTTGTGTTGGTGACGTCTCTGGGGAGCGCCATCATGATGAGCCCGTCGAATGTCGCCTCGCATCTCCTGCTTCTGACGGCGCAGGCGAGCGGCCAGGGCTTCTGCAGAGGCGTTGAGACGCCACCATTCATGTTGTAGAGGGTTCAGTGCATCGTGCGGCTCGGGCATCTCGTATTTCTTGCGGATCGGAGCCAGGAAGGGCTCGAAATGCTCAAAAAGGTCCTTCTCTGTAACCCGGGTATCCCAGTCGAGAAGGAAGAGGAGCTGGCGTTCCATGAGATTGACCTCGGCCAACGAGAACCCGAAGCCATCGTATCCTCTCACGGCAGTATACCGTGCCCAGTGCTTGTTCTTGGGACTGGAGTCGTTCAAGTTCTTGGCAGCCAGGATCAGAGAGGCCAGGAAGATGCGGTGAACGGTACAACGCATGCCCTTGGCGACAGGGGGCAGGCGAGCACGTAACCGGGCGAGGTAGACCAGCGAAGTCATCAGAGTCGGCACCTGCACTTGTGATCGGTGGACGAGAGAGGCGATGAAGGTCTCCAGCGGAGGGAGAGGCGGCAAGTTGTCGGAGCCGTCCAAGGGGGGAGTGCTGGGAGGAGTCGGCTGCCCATGTTGATGGACGGCTGATGTGGTCACATGGTTCTCGCAGCGGATGACCTTGGAGGCCTGCTGGGCGAGATGCGAGATCATGTCCCGCGAGACGGGACGCATCACGAACTCGTTCAGAGCAGCCCGGTTCAGGGACTCCATCCTAGAATCCGTCTGATCGAACACGATGCTGGGTAGGGCTTCGAGAGCAGAGAGGATGAATTGGAATTTGCCCTATCAAATTCCGCCTAGCGGAAGAGGTAACAAATCAGATTAGAAGAAGAATGGGAGGAAACCAGAGTGTCTCCCGTCTGCAATTTCGTTCTTTCTCCGTGATGAAAAAAAGGGCGAAGTGGTGAATGAATAATAAAGGCGTTGTAGTAAACAATCGTCTGTTCGGTTGCCTCGCCGAAAGCCGTGCAAGACCGAAAGGGAAGAGGGCAACTTGAGACCACGCCGGGTTTGCTGCGAGAACCCGCCCAGCAAAGCAATCCGACGTCGTTCAAGAATGCTGCAAGGATAGCTGGGGTTGTCGTGTCAACAGAGACGGCGGTGGGTTGCCTATTTAAACGAGCTTATCGATAGATCGATCTCTCTGCGGTGATCGTCCCAGCCACACGCCCCAGTTTGCCTCTCGGGTTTTGGGGGTGGATTCCGTTGCGACGGATCGACTCGGCGCCCTTTTTTGGAAAATGACGGCACAATTGGGCTTGGGGCAGGTCTTAGATCAGAGACCGTGGGGGCGGAGGGTCGATATACCGGACGGTGGCTTTTTCACGACAAAAACAATGATCTAATTAATGGTATGGTATTATAATGAATGCCAGCACAAGGAAAGACAAACTGCCAAAGAGAGCGAAAACAGATTACACGGAACCCGGGAGTCGTTTATAACACAGCAACGACCAAGCTGGAGAACGCCCGACTGCGAGTGCGCGGTGCATGTGGATGAGCCTCGTGAAAAAATGCGAGGCCCATGGGCCGATAGTTATATGTACAAAGCCTTCATCGCACAGCGACTGTCTACACAGTCCACAGGGCCTGCCCAATCCAGGGTGGGCGGTTGGTGGCTGTCCGCCAGCGCTGCAAGGAAGCCTGGCGACCAGTTATCGGCTGTGGGGAGACAGGACGCCAGATGGGCCGCCGCAGGGGGCTGCATACCTGTGCCCTGGAGCCGCCCATCTCGGGCGAGCGTGTCGAGCAGCGTCGTAGCGCGCGATTCGGATCCAGGAACTCGCACGGCGACGCTGGGCAGCGATTCGCGGTCCAAGAATGGAATGCTTCATCGGGGAGGACGAGGGGCGTCAAGCCGTTTCAAGGACCAGCGCAGGAAACAGACGACAGCCAAGAGACGACAGGACAGAGGAAGCACTGGGACGAGCCCATGTCGAGCCCGTCGGAGTGCTGCGTTGCGTTTCGCCCAAGCGGCATGCCTGACCAGGCGAGATGGAGAGCTGAGAAGTGGCCGCCGCAGCCAATCGCCGGCGGCCGGCGGCAGTCATCCGCGACAGCCAGGCGACCGCATTCTCACGACGCCGTCATGCGAGGAGACGCTGTGGCTAGTGAGTCCAAGAGAAAGGGTAAGTTGCTGTTCCCCAGCTTGTCGCTGGATTACTACTCCTATTGAGTCCACAGGACGTCACCGTCTGCTTCCCCTCCATACCAGCCCTGGCAGTTCCATGGCCGATGAACCGTCCCTACAACACGAACCGCTGTCTCCTTTCGCCCTGGTTACGACGGAGTACAGAGTCCTGTCTTCAGAAATTTCTCTGCCTAGCATCGCCCACGATGATGACTCGGCATGGTGGCTTGGCCTCCACTGAACACGCACTCCTCAGCACCTCCTGACGTATTCTCAGCTGCCAACTACTTTTTCCATAACATTCATCTATTAATCCCTCGTTATTCCTTCTAACACTGTCGAGTCAGTCCGCACTGTCTGCTCAACAATACGCAAGGCTGTCTTGTCTGTACTTGGTTCGACTACCAAGCCACAGTCCGCTCGGCCCCCAACTAGATAAACTCTTCCGCGTTGAGCGACGCAACAAATGAGAGCGCTGGTAAAAAAGGAAGTACGGGCTGGGGTCACATCGACACTGTCAATCGCAGATGGTTATCGCCCCTTGTCCCAGTACTAACTACTAAGTATGGAGCTCTAGCATCTAGGTTTGTCCTGTACGAAAAATTTTCATCGTCCAAACCCCTCATACAACCCAGCGTTTGAACCTGGGGATATACCAGAGCGGTTTTTAAGACATGTGGGTAGTAGATCCATTTACTTGTTTAGTCGGATCCCTCGATCGGTAGTAGGGGCTAAACGACACCCAATAGCTCCGTGTCTTTCTCGAAGCATTTAAACAAGTCAGCATACGGTGTCTCCCCAGAGGAGCTTGGTGGAGCGTCTTTTTCACCGCCCGTCGTTTTCTTCGCACAGAGGATGCAACAATCTTAACCGACTTGAGTTCCGATCTGGGCCTGTCTCGATCTATAAACAGCAACAACGAATCCATAGCTAATCTACGATCTACGGAGTAAAAAATATCTCACGTTGGCCAGGATCTAAAAATGACAGCAACCCCAACCTGTGCGTGTCCGATCACTGAGCTCCCCTGTGCGACAGGCGCCAACAGAAACGTCCGTTTGCTGCTTCTCAAGCGATCACTGGCGAGCGGCGGGTGTAAGCGCCCGCCAACAAGGATGACAGGCAGGGGTCAGCGCTACTGATGGATCTTGCGTCGGACTCCGATCCCCTGCAGCGCTTACGGAACCGCGCAAGATGGTGCCTGACCCACTCTGAGTTTCCTCCCTAGGGCTGTTCTTGACGCCGCAGCTCTCTCTTATTTAGAGAGTGCTATTCTTAGCAGCTATTCTGGGGACGATGACGTGGTGTGTAATACGTAAAACTCTAGCTGTTCCTGTCCTTCGTACGCTGTATATAAAACAGATACCTAACTTTAAAAATTCTCCATCGCGGAGTTACCGAGTCAGAACACAACAATACAGGAAGTAAAACAGGAACATGGGGACCTCAGCGTATCGCCCTCGTGTCCCTTCATTCTCCTTTTATTGTGTCGAGAGAGAGCGCATTCAACCTTGCTTCAGCTAGTTGACAGAAATTCAAAACTTGAATCAGATTGGCTGGTTGTTGCCCGGTTCCAGTGACTGCCTACGGAGTACGATGTCATGGATCACGGGACCTTACATTCCACCTCCGTCAATCTTCTTCACTCATATCTCTGCAAGTGGTAGAAGTGATACCAGAAAAGCTTGTTTAATAAAACAACTGTCACCTCTCATCCTTCAATGAGATGTCTGGCAACCTGCGCAGAATGCGCCAATACAGGAAGCCCACCAATTGAGGAGCAGCGGCTCCAAAGAAGGGACCAAGTCAGATATCTGCACAAGCTCTGTTCAATACAATTAGTCGCACCATTTCTGAAGCCTCAGAGAGCACTGTTTTTAACCTATAAAAACATTGATCCCCAAACTGGCTGCAATCATTGCACGTTCATTGGACCAAGATGAGACAGTGGAAAGATTCGCCCTAGGAGAGTTTATAATAGCACTTGAAGCTCTTTGACTAATATTCCTAATTAGAATTCATTACAATTCAGTAGTAGCTGGAGTCTTGGAAATTGTGGTTATACCAACTTAAGTATGTACATGGTTGTCACAAGGACTGGACATTAGAAGAGGTGGGTAGGGCAAATAGCACAGGCTTTTTTTTTAATGCCAAGAGCGTCATTTCTATGAAAGTATGCTGGATAAGCACCTCTTGATTACCTCATAGTACATTGCTGTATAACTACTACCTAAAGTATTAGCTTATGCATGTACTCCCTACTAGGTACTCCGTACCTCGGTCAGAGTCTCAGTCTGACACTGTCAGCATGACTTCACTGCGGCGTCTCCGTGGGCAGTGAACACATACACACCAATCAATAATCATAACGTGTTCAATTCGATCCTACTGTCTATCAGTGCAGTTAAGACTGTACTAGTACCAAGGCACTTGGTACTAGGTACTAGATACTTCTGCAATAGAAGGCGAAAAAAACCCCACACTATCTGTCTTGAATGTCTTGTCAAGGGACAATTGATTCTCTGTCTCCTCTACTCACGCCCTTTGTGGATGATCCTTGATTCCGTTCCAAGAGTCAAGATGTTAAATTACTTGATTTATTTCAGGTAATCCGACGTCCTGCGGTACTGTACTGGGACAGTCCTTACTCGGAGCATTCCATACGAATAGAAGGGATTAAACACTGTCCTTTGCAGGGTTATGTAGATTATGTAGTATTTTTCCCGCATTATTGTAGGGACACTGGAGTACATACTGTCTACTGCAGGGGTACTGTCGTAGGGGCAGTTGAGAATATCTATTATCCCTCCGATCCTAGCAGGAGAGCAAAAAAAAGGGTCTTTCGCCCTACATTTCCAGGAGTCGGCAGTCATTAATTGTAAAGGGGGAAGAAATGAATTAGAAAACCCCTTTCTAAATTCAATAAGATCTCAGAAGACAGGGCATGGGTTCTCTATTATCTCTTTCAACCTCTTTTTTTTCTTCGTATTCTTATTCGTTTTCTTATGTTGTACAATGGTAGGCGATGCTGAATCTATTCCTCCGGTTGGTGCTGCCGCGCCCCGGACGAACCGGCGAGGAAACTAACCTTAGCGGGGAAATACCCCTGAGCCTGACTTCCCCGAATTTTATTTCGAATATTTGCGGCTTGTCTTACAGCGTCGCATCAAGTCGTTCGTTTTGTTTCTCAAACCCACCCCCACATACAACTCTTATTCATCCTGAAAAAGTCGACTGCGTCGACTAGTCGGCTTCAATGGCTTCTCAAAAAAATACCAATGCGTCGTCGCGGTCGGCGGCTGGCTTCTCGATCCTCACCATCCTCGCCCTAGTCCTGGCGCTCCTCACTGCCTTGTTCGTTTATCTCGATAAACACCTCGAATGGTTCTACATCTTCGAGCCTGCGCATCTGCATGACCTGGCCCAGCGTGCCATTGCCGCCCATGGAAACGATACCCGTTCCGTGGTCAACTACATCGTCCAGGAACTGGACCAGAAATTGTCCGGCAAGTACCTGAACTTCGACGAAGAGTGGGTTTTCAACAATGCCGGTGGTGCAATGGGCGCCATGTACATCATTCATGCAAGTAAGTTGGATCTCCGTCTCCTGTGTCCTGCATCGACAGTGAAGGTGGGACGACTAGTTACTGTTGGAGAGATAGTTGCTAAGTGAGAAAACCAATAGGCATTACGGAATATCTGATTATCTTCGGTTGGTAGACCCTCATCGGTTCTCTCCTTTCATGCACCTGCTAAACCCAGTATAGGAACCGCAATTGGTACCGAAGGACACACCGGCCGCCACACTGCCGACGACTATTTCCACATCCTGCAGGGCACCCAGCTCGCCTATACCCCGGGATCCTACGAACCGGAGGTGTACCCACAGGGAAGCGTGCATCACCTGCCCCGCGGCGAGGTCAAGCAATACAAGATGGAGAGTTCCTGCTTCGCTCTCGAGTATGCCCGGGGATGGATCCCCCCGATGCTGGGCTTTGGCTATGCGGACACCTTTACGAGCACCCTCGACTTCCCTACCCTCTGGGCGACTACAAGAATCACCGCCAGGGAGATGATTGGGAACTTGCTCCAGGGCAAGCTGTAAAAAAAGTGACTTTTTATCCAGCAGTGCTTACGAATGGAATTTAAGCTGTCGGAGCGGAAGGATGTGCATACTGCCGGCATCTCGCGCGCATATGCGTCTCCTCCGTCTTGCATGACTGGAATGTGAGCTATATGCATGCTGACAACTTTAATCTCGTTTTTGGGATAGGGTGCGGGACAAATTTCTTTTCGGGTAATCAGAACGATTGTCTCAATTGTTTCTCGGGGAACCATACTACTATCTACCGTTGCCGAAGAAATGGGCAAGAATGTGTGTGGCGTGCAGATGCATAACGTCGGATCTATCTACATCGTGATGGCTTGCTTATGCTTATGGTTATGCACTGCGGAAAGCGTCTTTTTTTATTTTCCCCGGCTGCTCGAGGCAAGGGGGGTTTCGGATGTCTTGCAACCAACTTTGAACATTGTTTATTGAGAACGTGTATAGATACTAACCTATATATGTAATGTACTTAACCAATGGACTAAGTCATTTATCCTGTACCCTTTCTATCTATCTATGCTATATATCTTGGCGTCAATAAATGTCTTATGTTGTCCACCGCTGACTGGAGTGGAGAGTGGCAGTTGCATATTTATTCCACTAGTTGTGTCAGTCGATCATCATCTTTCTTTCTGGTCATAGCGAGACTATTCAATCGAATTGTCTCTCTTTAGTCCCGATCGAGTCTAGCATATAAATGAAGAATGAAGTGGCTACAGCAGATAATTCGGAATTATTGATGTTTATACAGAGTATTGCTGTTTATCGGACGTAGAATGGATGATCTTATGTCAGCCTGCTGAGATAAGCCGTGCACGGACCATCCCGATGTATCATGCGGCGGCGTTGTTGGCGGGGAAGAAAAGCGCGAGGAGGGGAAAAGAAAAAAAAAGAGCAACAATACAGCATCGTACAGCGTCTGGACAAACATCATGCCTCCGACGCTGTGTTTCGCCTGCCAGACGGCCAGGGCGGTCATTATCCGGCCGAAGAACCGACACAAGCTCTGCAAGGCGTGCTTCCTGGAGATCTTCGAGACCGAGATCCACGAGACCATCACCTCCGCGAAGCTCTTCTACCCGGGCGAACGGGTCGCGATCGGGGCCAGCGGGGGCAAAGACAGCACGGTGCTGGCCTCGGTGCTCAAGACGCTGAATGAGCGGTACAACTATGGCCTGGAGCTGGTGCTGCTGTCCATCGACGAGGGCATCAAAGGGTACCGCGACGACAGTCTGGAGACGGTGAAGCGCAACGCGGTGCAGTACAACATGCCGCTCGAGATCGTCGGCTACGACGAGCTGTACGGATGGACGATGGACCAGGTGGTCGCGCAGGTCGGCAAGAAGAACAACTGCACCTACTGCGGCGTGTTTCGGCGGCAGGCGCTCGACCGCGGCGCCGCCCGTCTGGGCATCAAGCATGTCGTGACGGGCCACAACGCCGACGACGTGGCGGAAACGGTCATGATGAACCTGCTGCGCGGGGATCTGCCCCGGCTGTCGCGAGGCACCAGCATCGTCACGGACTCGGTGGCGACGGAGATCAAGCGGAGCAAGCCGCTCAAGTACGCGTACGAGAAGGAGATCGTGCTGTATGCGCACCACAAGAAGCTGGACTACTTCAGCACCGAGTGCATCTACTCCCCCGAGGCCTTCCGGGGTAGCGCCCGGACTTTGATCAAGGACCTCGAGAAGATCCGCCCCAGTTCCATCCTCGATATCGTCAAGAGCGGAGAGGACCTGGCCCTTCTGGTTCCTCCGGAGATCAGCAATAGCGGGAAGCTTGTGCCGGCATCGACAGAGGCAGACGACTACACAGCGGGAGGTTGTGGCAGTCAGAACGGCAGATCCAGCGGGGGAGAGATGGCGGAGATGGAGAAGAAACTGGCGGAAGACGAGGCGGCGCAGAGTAGAGAGACAGAGATCACTCTACCACGGGAGGACATTTCTTCTTCTCCTTCCACTGCAGCCGTCCCTCTCAGGAAGAAGAACAACAAGAAGGCAGCTAGTCAACAGCCAACAAAGAAGAAACCACTGAAGCTGCAGACACTCCAGAAATGCGAGCGATGCGGATACATTTCGAGCCAGAAGATCTGCAAAGCCTGCGAGCTTTTGGAGGGGCTGAACAAGAACCGACCCAAGACCGCCATCGAAGTGGTTGGGGTCGAGGAAGAGGAGAGCAGCACGACGCTTATGAGGCAGATGGAGAGTGTTCAGTTGAGTAGTGGATGAGAGCAGTCTTTGAAGCAGTACCCGTCAGAAAACACTTGCTGCTACTTAT
This sequence comes from Rasamsonia emersonii CBS 393.64, assembly GCF_000968595.1. Lineage (NCBI taxonomy): Eukaryota > Fungi > Ascomycota > Eurotiomycetes > Eurotiales > Trichocomaceae > Rasamsonia > Rasamsonia emersonii. The sequence continues at coordinate 21,487 of NW_013563180.1, forward strand.
TGTGACTCGCCTGCTCGTGAATTACAAAACCAAGGCGGAGCTGGGTCGGAGGATCTGTCAAAAAGGTCCAGGAGTTCGCGCTCAGCAGACATCAGTTGACTCCGAAACGGCCGACCCGTCGTGACGACTCAGGTCTATCTCCAGTGCGAGACGGAGAAAACATTCGAATCTCCCTCCATCCTGGACCAAGATATGGGAGGTAACCACCTTATCGATGGAAATCATTCTCCACAGTCGGAGCCACCCCATCCTAAAGTCAGGCATAGATAGCCCCAAACCTTTTTTGGGATGTGCCAAACATGCATATCTACTACTAGTCAACGGACCTTGCAGCAGAATTATATACCTACTATACAGTTGCCGCTGGCTGGGTAGGTAGACAGCAACGAGATAGGGACAGACTATTACTTACCTGATACAAAAAAAAAGAGAGAGAAGATGACAAGACGGCCTAGAGACACAGATAGATAGAAAGATAGATAAAAGATATAGACGGAAATCATGCCAAAATATTTATATTCCACATAGATGGATTCTAGATGCTAGCATAGCATATTTTTTATTGTACAGTACATACATCGATTGTACACAATATATACAGTCTAGGCGATTCCCAGAAACACAAACTCCATCCCGATCCTGATGCCATTCCCATTCCAAGAAAAAAAGTCAATATTTCCAACCCAGGTTTGTTGTCAACTTGTTGTGTATTCTATTCTATATCTCCGATAAGTTGACGGCAAGCAGCAGCCCGGGAAAGATTGCCGCACGGGTACAGGTGCATGTACCTATCCGTCAACAGCATCACTGTCTGTAGCCTGTTGACGTATCTGCTGACTGACTGCATCATGGATGAATGAATAAATTAATAGAATAGCGGGGAAGAATCATGTCAGAGAGAGGAGGCTGGTAGGTTCACATCTGTCAGGATAGGGTAGAAAGAGGGAGGAAGGGAGGGTATCTTCTGCTGGTGGTGCTTCCAAACCCTGTCGCTATGCTGTTCGACGAGCCCGTCCGCTGGAACTGATTCATGGAGGTCGCAACAGTGTTGTTGTTGTTGTTGTCAAGCGACGTCGGGACCGGACACGGCGCGTATGTATGCATCATAAAACGTGGAACGAATGGTGAAGGGAGGAAAAGCTTGACCTGCCATTCGTCATCTTCCTCGTTCTCGCTTGGTCGGTCGTTCGCTGAGGGGGAAAAAGACCCCTTTTTTTTCCCCCTCCCCCGATGAGACAGACGATTCCTCCCTCACCCTCTTGGATAGATAGATATACTTCAATCATTCCCCGTCATCGTCTTCTTCCCCTCCTACCCAACCAAGCTAAGCCTCACTCAATCTCATCTCATCTCACTGATTGCTGCCGCTGCTGCCGCTGCTACTGCTGCCATTCTCACCATTCTCATTCACGACCGGCAAATCCATCCCCACCCGTCTCGCCGTCAACCGGATCCTCTCCTGCTCATCGAGATTGATCCCCGGATAGTACCGGTCCAGCAGCGTCGTGTACATGCGTTGGGCCTGCGCGTACCGGACAAACTGCTCCGTCTCTTGCAGCCGGCGGTGGAGGAGCTTCTCTTCTTCTTGGGATGAACCGGTGAAGGAGGAGCGGAATTCGCTGCGCAGTCGTTGCTTGAGCGGTGAGGGGGACGAGAGCGGGCGGCGAGGGAGTTCGCGGAGGATTGCGCGGTATAGGGATCGGGCTTGGGAGGCGAGGGGTTCGGTGGTTGTAGCCATTTCGTTGTTTTTTCTTTGGTCTCTTTGTACGGAGTACTCTTTATTTTTCTTTTTGAACGGTTACCGCGTTCGCAGAGACCGAAGAATGGAAGTAGATTTGATTGAGATGATTGGAGAAAGTGAGAGAAGTGTAGGTAAGTAAGTAGGTATAACTTCCTAGGTAAGTTGGAAAATAAATTCCTTGAACAGTAGTAGTACAGTAGGTACCTTACTCCGTACAATAATGTTGTTCCTCCCGTTCCGGACAAGGTTAGTCATGTGACTGGAGTTCCTCTCCGCCAGCAATTCTACTGTAGATAAATATTACACCTCTAACAATAAGGATTTGATGGTGAAGATATCAGACAGTGTTTGGATACATTCTGGTCTTCTAAACATCGTTTTCCGGTACTTGTCAAGCTAGAATGCTGAATAAATATACCTAAACTGATACCGTCTACTTGCTATATATATACCCGCGTTCTTCCTCCCATTCCATTCCATCCCTTTCCTTTCAGAAATACCAACATGACTTGCGCTGAATGAGAAAGGAAAAAAAAAGCACTTTTATATTAACGATCCTTGTCGAGACCAAGATCTCGGGATAAATACAACGCGAATACAACGCGACCAAGGTCAGACTATATACAGGACTCTCAAGGGGGAAAAAAAATAAACAAAACAATCAGTAATATCTGTAATAAATCACATCAGGCTTCCACATGGTCAGCAAAATCATCCATTTATTCATCATGAAAGACATCGCAGCAACAACAACAACAACAACAGGGGTATTAGTGGTCATTACGAAACTAAGCGGATAAAGCCAAACGAGCACTGTACGTCAGAATTTTTTTTTTAGAGAAAGTAGCAACTACCCCCAAGGGCAGCACGAGGCGAACAGTCAGCCTGCTAGGTCCGCAACCATCCAAACTTCTTGCGTCCTGGATCTACACCAGCTGCAGAAGGCTCTACCTGCATGCTCCGCATGTACAGGTCCTGCAAAGATATCAGCCCATGTCCACATAATGACACAATGCAAGAATCGGGCACAAACCTCTTCGTCACGCATCTTGGTATCCAGCACCAGTCGTTGGACTTCCTCGTTTTTCTGGATGTAAGGATACGGCGTCCTTTGGCTGCGTTGGATCTCAAGAACCACATCCCCCATAATCTCGAACTTCTTCCAGTTTATCCGATCCTTGTTGTCGCCAATGAACGTCTTGTTGCCTTCTTCGGCTGACACGAGATCGCGTCGATGTAGAGGAAGAAACGGGATTCGTTCCCCGAAAGAATTCTCCCATGCCAGGCGGTAAGCAAAGTGGCTTTTCTGAGTACCCATCAGAATTAAAAGCCTCATGAACTCCTTTTGTACAGAAGGTGGGATCAGTTCCCTGGTCTGAGTCAGCCGCTGGACCGGTGTGCCGTTGATGCCGGCAATGACCGCGCCCAAGGAGTTGTAATTATTCTGCCGGCGGAGTTTCTGGAACAAATACCCACAGTCAGATCAATGTCTCACCAACCAGCAAGTCTCCACTAGCCAAATGTGCTACTCACCTGGGCTATGTTCATAAATTTCTCCATGGCCCGAGCTCGGTGCTTGGGCTTGTCCCGAAGCAGAATCATGCTAGCCACAAAGAAGGCCAGATGGTTGAATTCCTTGATCATTCGATTCACATTCGCCAGGCTCTTAATCTTGTCCTTCTCCGGTCCCGATATGCTGACATGACGGACGAGGTCTCGAGGCCTGAAAGAACTGAACATGATCCAGTCCATCCGAGTCAACTCTCGAGCGAAATCGTCCTCTGGGATTTCCATAAATTGTCGCCATTGAACCTTTGTCAACATGTTTTTCGGCGTGAGTTCCAGGGTCGCCGCCTCGCGTTGAGCATTTTCAATAGCTGCTAGCGTCGATGACGCCTGGGTCAAGGTGCTGGTAGATCTTCCCGCACTCGAAGAGTTCGACAATGTTCCCGAGTCTCTTGAGGACATCTCGGGTTGGTCCTCGGTGAGGTCTAACGAGCTCACGTTGAGAAGGACATGATCGGAGAAAGATAATTGACTCATCAGTGTCGATGGAGAGCCTCGGGAAGAAGTATGAAGAAAAGTTTCGCCTCCTTCGGTCTTCTGACCCTCACCCTCACCCTCACCTTCACCCTCACCATCACGGAAGGGCCAGCCAACGTCATCATCTTCGACGACGACTTCGAGGTGCATGCTGATTTCTTTGGCAGCGTACATGTAAACGTGATTTCTCTCTAAAGCGGCAACAAAGTCAAGCAGCTTTGCCCGCGTTTTGGGGTACGCGAAATCACCGGGATACTCGGAGACCCATTGCGCAAGCACGTTAAGCAGCCTCAATTGATCCGAGGCACGAGACAGTGGAGGGGCGGTACTCCGTTCGTTTTGGTCGAAACGACTGATCAAGGCGTTGAGGAGCTTGGCGGGAGCTGCAAACTTGCGGTAGAGACACAAGAAGATGGCGACAAATTTGTGGTCATGCTTCGACATCGGCAGCGCGACCAGGCGATCGACGAGTTCGTCAAAGGTGACTCCAGTCTCATTCTGTGCGGCCTCATGTTGTTGCTTGTCTTGAAGCTGCTCAGCGCTTGCTGGTCTGCTACGCGAATCCTCCGTCTCTTCTTCCATATCCAAAAACGAGCTGAAAGTGTCCGAGCCCGCACTGAAACGCCAAGTCGTGCGCAGCGCGTTTTGGCGGTGCGGAGAGGTGCTTGTCCTCGTCAATCCAGGGGAGGACGGTCGGCGTGAGCTTACCCGTGGTCCAGAGGGAGGAGTTTTCGAGCGCACAGGATGCGAGTTGCTCCGGGCATATCTGGAACTGGGGGCATTGAAAGCCACGGTGGACCCCGTCGTTTTGTCGCTGGGAACACGGCTCGAATCGGTCCCGTCGACTTCACGATTAGGCGCGGAAGGGCCCCTATTATTAACACCAGAATCGCCGCCCGACCGGGAAGTGGTTCTGGGAGCTTCGGAATCCGCGCGGCGATCTTGGGCAGCAGGCGTTTGCGGTGGTTGGGTCTCAAACGGAGAGCTCGAGGGAGAATAGTCGTCCCCGCTCTGGTGGAGGCGAGCAAGATCTAGAAGGCGAGATATCAGTCCCGACTGAACGGAAGAGTGTGACCGTTGGAGGGCGGTGCGACGCTGGCAAATTTAACGTCTCGGCGTTTTTGCGTTGCGGGCTGCATGCCAGGGTCCACGGGGATGGCAAACAGGGGGGAACGTGAGCGCTAGCGCGGCGGAACTGCTCGCCGCGGAAAATAGCGCACCACCCAACGCCCTCAAGTGGACCGTCTAGGGGCGGTTCCGTCTCAGGTGCACGGCCAAGCCTCCAAGGGAAAAGGAGAAAAAAAAGAAGAAAAAGAGACAAAATCCATGCAGAAACCGCATGAACATCAGGGCAGAGTGTCGCAACTATGCGTCGCTGGAGGCCTGGCAATGCCCAAGACAGGGGAGGAACGACAAGGAATCTGGAGCTTACCTGAATTCCGCGTTCTGATGGAACGCAGCACGGACGAAATGCATTTCTTGTGCGTTCGTGGGTCCTCCAAGGAAGTCTCCTGAAACGTATACGTGCAGAGGACCTTGTCCGCTTGCTCGATCGTCACCGGGTCCGACCTGCCAGAGAAGTGAGAGACATCGCATTTACAGGCCACGAGCTCAAAGGGCAGACGAGACTCGGTCAAGGCATCTGCGTTGATTTAAAAAGACAAGGTTAGCAACCATACGAGGGCGAAGTTGCAATAGAATTAATAAAGTCATCGCATAGATAAGATTTCTGCCCTGTAATACCAAAAGGGGCACTTACGCAAAATGCGTGAGACTTCCACAATGCTCTTTGGGGAACTCGCATCGTACAGAACCAGGGCCCCGTCGATCGGGGGGAGCGTCTGTTCCCCCACGGATAGAGGCCAAACAATGCGGTTGGTTTGGGTTACCGACGTCTCCTTCGGCAGTATTTTCCACAAATTTACGACATAAACTGTCCCATCCAGTGACATTTTCTTGGAAGATAAAGGCGACGTGGGAGGCTGCTTGAGATCCAGGGCGTGTTGTATGAAAGTAGACTTTCCCACGCCACGTGAGCCCACGACGGCAAGATTGACGCGTGGGTTGTCGGTTTTGGAGTATCCTGACTGTATGCAGACGTCAGCGACCATTTTTCTTGTCCTTCCTCTCTTCTCTTCTTCTTCTCTCTCTTCTTTTTCTTCTTTTCTTTTGTTTTTGTCGTCCTCTCGGATGACTCAACGCTACCTGAAGGATATGAAACGAAAGGCTCTATTCGTGTAACCAACAACATTCCAACGTACCTCATCTTTGATACCATGCGGTCCACGCGGCGACTTGATCTCCTGAGGCTGCGACTTGTCGCTCGATGATACAGCGCGCCTAGGCTGATTGGGATCCATTATGAGAGTATGTGGGACGAATTGGCTGGCAACTCAACGCAACGAACACCAGGCTAGACGAAGAAAACAAGGATTGGCGAAGATTTCATTCCTAGATCCACATGGATAGGAGTGATTATTCCTCGTGGTTCATTGTGGAGAGAAATGAGATTGCAAGGTAAATCAGTAATATAGTAGATGTATAAACCGTTGCAAGCCTGGTCAAATGTCTCTTCGAAATTGTCAGATGCGGCAGCTCAGCAAAGGACTTGGTCAAATTGCAGATAGGCCGAGTTGGATCAGACAGTTGGCCATAAACAGTGCCGGCATCCACACCAAGAAAATAGGATGAGGAGATTCGACGCAACGATAGATGATAGCGCAAGCAAGAACTCAAGATACAGTATGCAGATGTGGGAATATCTTGATATCCTTAACCAACGATGGAAGGATTGGATGGAAGAGGCATCCAGAGATCCCCTCCGAGTGGTTCAGATAACGCGGTTATTATTGCGACCTGCATGTGCGTGGCTAGCTCCATACGGTTCTGCAGAACGGGGGATCGACGCCGCTTCCCGCGTCGCCTTTCCCACACGTGACATTGAGTTCGGTTCGCTACGAACTTGGGCAGGACTAAGAGATACTATTTATCCTCCTACCCAATATTATTGATCGCCTCATCTTACAAGGGATCCTTATCATGCCCCTTTTCACATTCACTTCTGTCATTCTGTTGTGAACGGCTACGGAAGCATGCTTCCGCTGCCGAGAATTCAAATTATTGCGAACTCGCTACAAACATGGCCAGTATGGTATAACGCTGTTAAAGAAAGTGTGACGTATTTTGATTTATGCTGCTTCGATGAACACTCCTTCGATAGTGTTGCCAGCATGGAGAGACACATGAAATTCACCAGGACCTGCTAGCTTATTGGCAACCAGCTCTCAAAAGGAGGATCTATAATCAACACGTTTCATCCAGGTATCGACCCAGTCTGCTGTGGTGAGCATCTCTTTGCGGGTTTCGCTTTCTTGCATTTTCAGCATGATCAGGCCTTATCTCGGTTCACCCCACATCCTATCGGCTCCACTGCTTCCTCATCTTTGCAGAAATGAGGTTCAGGGCCTGTCAGAACTTTGTCATATCATCATGCCATCGCGCAGATGGCTCTAATTTATATCCGCAGGTGCGCTCATAAAGCCTCGACCATCTTAACGATCAAGCTGCCCTGTGGTCCGAAATACCGTCCGTTCCGCACCGTAAAAGCAGGAACTCATGGCTTGCAACTTCTCGGGAAGAACAAAATGATCACTCTCATATCGTGTATCCCTCAAGCGGTGTTTCGATCGCAGTTAAGAAGGTCCTTCATACTCGTCATTAACCAGGGCGATGAATCGCATAAAGCCCTCTGCATCAGGTCCCGTGCTTTTTCCATCTTCGCAGCTTTCTCTCCATTTCCTGACTTTCCCCAGACCACGGTTGAATCCCTTTTCTGCAGTCCACTGCCCTTTGTTGCCACCGCCTCGATGGTGTCCTCTTCGGCGGTCATGCCTACGGCCAAGATCGGGATGTTGCGCGCTAGCCCATTCTTCCTCCAACGTGGATCTGTAGATCTCTCGCAACTTCCCACGTAGTCCGGGGAACCTGGTGAAGATATCCTGCAGCTCCTTTGAGGAGCCAAGACTTTCCAAACTGAAGGGCTCTTTCTTCCCGCTTCTGGCCTCCTCCGATACGTGGCCGTTCGCTGTGCTCTGTGCCTTTCCAGACTCGGCTGAAGCTTGGGATCCTCCTTGATCGGGCGCGGTGGTCTCTTTTGGCGTACAATATATCTTATGGGACTGCACGCAACCAAGGGAACAGCTACATGAACGCGAAACGAAGAGATGGTTAGGACGATCTTTTTTAAATCCGGAAACTGACATCTTACCTCATTACCCTGCACGCCGGACATGTGTACTTTGCAGGCTCGGAGGAGCACACCTGGCATATCTTGGGCATGTTGACGTGCGGTTTATGCCTCAGCTTCGGATAGCTCGAGTATGTCGCATGGTCGTCCGACCGCGCTTTGCCCGCAACAGAGCGTGTCAAACTTTGCTCTGGAACCAGTAAGAATTTAGGCCATAGATAAAAGCCCTTGAAAAAAACGGTTTGTAGCAAACAACCAGTAAAAGTGATGTGAAAAGCGCAGCCTGCTTTGTTAACTTCCCGCAGAGTGAAATATTGAAGAAAGCTTGGGCCACTTTTTCAGCTCCGCCCATGAAATCTAGTGTGGTCCGTGCACCTAAATTCATAAGGATCCATACTCCGTACTCCGTATTGTTATCGAGCCATCTGCCAACCTCCTTGCTTAAACTTTACTTTTGTACCGCATCATGAAGAGCATGGCAAGGAATATAGGTGGGAAGCCCCACGTGGAAATTAGATTAAAACTATATACATAGCCAACAGGTTCGGGGACAGAAAGCCCCGTCATAGACCAAAGTAATACCTATATTTTTTTTCCTCTTTAAATTAGCCGAAGCTTAGACTTGTGCAGAATATCCGAGTTGACGAGTTCAATATGATGCGATTGTCTAGGACAAGTTTGCTATTCTGCAGAGCTTTCATGGTTTTTTACTCTGTATACTTTCCATTGATTACGGTGAATTTTGATGGATCAAAGTTCATTTCCCTGTATTGTGGGAAAATGCCCTGTATATAATAAATGCGGATGATACCCAATCACTTCAGTGTTAATCCATCCATTACTACTATATTAAAAGAAGACTTACGAGAGCTCCAGAGGAATAACTCAGGTACCTAGGTACCTCTATACCTAAGTCTGAGTATATCTGCCATCTGATTGGTTATTTCTTAAAATCACGTGAATTGCTTATTCATATTACGTCAACGGGAACAGTGATTAACGTAATCAACCACCGAGCGACGAATACCACCGAGCGACGAATTTTCGCCGCACCCACTATAATTTTGAAGCTTTTCAACCACCAATACAATTAAATTAGACTATCTAGTAGTTGAATATATAGCTATTTATTAGGACAATTCCTTATGGTATGTCCAATAGTCCCACAGCCACTGCAGCGTTGTGGAGCTCGCCGTTGAGGCATAGGTGTAGGCTCATCAAGCTTCTCATTAAGCTGCGTATCAAGCTGCTGAATGCGATTTTGGCCTTCTTGTACAGATAAAAGGGTATCATTACCTAGAATAGCACGCCTTCTTGCCTTCTTTCTAGTTTTCCGCTCAGTCTCAGCTCGTAGAGTCCTAATTTCATCTCGAAGAAGAAGGTTCATATTCATTGCCATCTGCGCGGCCTTTTCAAGATGATGAATATGAGACATTGGGCTGCTAGAAAGCTTTTGCTTTCTTGCACTAAGGCTTTTTTGCAAGCTGCGAACCTTGTGATCCAGCTGGTGAGGATTCTGAGGAGTTTGAAAAGCAGAGGAGACTGAACTTTCAACTGAAGCTGGTGGTGTTGGCGTACGAAGCTGAAAGGTAATCTTTGCAAGAACCCGCTCTTTATCAAGTGGCTTAAGTCCAGCTCCTGCAAAGCCTTTGCATATATTGTCTGGAGTAAACACTTCTGCACGAGCAGATGGATATAGGGATAGAAAGTCTTCCTTGTCAATATGGTTGTTGCCAGCAATCATTCTCTTTTCAAGCAGTTTTCCGTACGCGCGCTTAAGCGGGCCAAAAACACCAACATCAAGTGGTTGCAGGAGATGAGAGGCATGTGCAGGCATGCAAAGACAGACAATTGCATTCTCCTTGCAGAAAGTATCAAACTCTGCAGTTAAATGGCTACTATGGCCATCAAGAATAAGCAACCGCTTTGCACCAGTTGTATAGCGTCTGGAATATGGTTCAAACACCTCTTTCAACCAGCGAAGGCCTATTTCATCTGTTGTCCAGCCATTCTCGCTAGTTGCAATCCACCAGTCTTTGGAAGTGTAGGTTCTTGATACCAAGCAGCCTGTTGAGATGCTGCTTTCAAGATAATCACTGGTGGTATATGAATCCCCTTTGAGCTCACAGTCTCAATGATTGTAACCCATTCACGGTTTCCCTGGATGACTGTACGAGGCCTTTCACTGCGTTCTGCTGCAGTAATAACCTTGGAGGTTGAGCAGAGCCCCATTGCAAAGCCAGTTTCATCAAAATTCCAGATGTCATCTTCATGTATGCCATGTTCCTGAATAGCTGCATGTACAGCTTGAAACCATGGTATTATAACTCTTGGATCCTCCTGCTTTGCACGCTGGTATGTAATCCTTCGATTATATCTTGTACGCAGCTCAGGATGGCGCTTGACAAATTTATAAGCCCAGTTGATGCCAAGGACTGCAGTAGGATCCTGTAGACGCTCACGGAGTAATATTTGTGCCATTGAACGCAGAAACTCTGGCCGAATTGGAAAACCTCGTTTATCTGCCTCTAGTAATCGCTGAATAAGTGTTTCCTCTTCAATAGCCTTTAATCTATGGCCATTAGCACGTGTTTCTGCGCGTGGTTGTCTTCCTTTAAGGCGAGCGCGAAGGGTAGCCTCAGGCACCCCAAAAATCTCTGCAGCCTTCAGTATTGATTTGACTTTTTGATTTTTATAAGCTGCAATAGCCATTTGAATTCGGTTTTCTTGAGATAAAGGCATTTTTGATAGTGGTGGTGATAAAATGACGCGTTGAAAAAAGGAAGTGGTAGGGTGGAGGAAAATTCGTCGCTCGGTGGTATTCGTCGCTCGGTGGTTGATTACGTTATTTGAAGTTAGCTGGGCGAATTCTCGAGCCGACGGGTTTGTCATCGGAGAGACGACAACGCTCGAAACCCGTCAAAGACCCCGTAACGTGGGATTAGTAGTAACACAAAATGTCGACACAGCAAGCATCAAGATACCTCATCAAGCGCGCAATTTTTGGTTCAGCGCCCGTGGCTCGGGTTTCGGAGACGAGTCGACTGACGGCTACGAGGGCCTTGCCTTCGGCATCGAGAAGTTTTCACAATGCTCGCGGCCTCCCAGCGATTACATCCTCAGAGAGCCGTCGCAGACCGACGCTGCGGCCATACCAGCAGCCATCTGGAATCATGAGGGTGAATGGCTCGTCCCCAGGAGACAGGCGGACGATATTCATCCAAACTGAGACCACTCCAAACCCAGATGTGAGTTCTGCAGTTTTCACTCATAATTCTCCTGTATTTCGTTTTGCTGACGACGGCGATAAACGGAGACGTAGGCTCTCAAGTTTCTTCCTAATCATCGCGTCCTTCCTGAAAATTTCCCTACGCCGTTCTTAGAATATCTTTCGCCGAGATCGACTGTTGCTCCGCCGCATCCGTCCCCGTTGGCTTCAAAGCTTCTCAATGTTGATGGTGTTTCGTCTGTTTTCTACGGACCGGACTTCATTACCGTTACTAAAGCGAGTGATGCCAACTGGGCTCACATTAAGCCCGAGGTTTTCAGCCTGATTACCGAGGCTGTGACGTCCGGAGAGAACATTGTAAACACAGTCGAGCGGACATCGGCAGAAAGTGCCCAGAAGGGTGGGGGCGAGGATACCCTGGGCTATAATGAGGAGGATGATGAAGTCGTTGGCATGATCAAGGAGCTTCTGGAGACCAGAATCCGGCCGGCTATCCAGGAGGACGGAGGTGATATCGAATTCCGCGGCTTTAAAGATGGCATGGTATATCTGAAGCTGCGAGGAGCCTGCCGGACCTGTGACTCGAGCACGGTGACACTGAAGAACGGCATCGAGTCCATGTTGATGCACTATGTAAGTCCACTTCACTTATCCCTTTTCTCTTTCCGTCTATAGACCATTGAATGCTAATGGGACCTTCTGTGACTAGATTGAGGAGGTCAAGGGCGTGCACCAGGTCCTGGATCCGGAGGAGGAAATCTCGATGCATGAGTTTGCCAAGTTTGAAGAAAAGCTCCGACAGCAGAAGGGGCCTCAGGCTACTGCGTCCGCAGTGGGCAAAGGCAGTTTGGATACGGCAGAGGCTTAAGGACAGAAGAAGCCAATTATCAGCTTCTCACCATGTTGCTGTTGCTGTCGTCCCTTATGGGGCTTGATTAGCGTCTTGCTCGATTTTCTAGTGACCGGGAATGTTGATTAGATTGCGGGTTTGGTTGTGTCTGTCAGGAGACAAATTGTACAGTACACAATATAGATCAGTTTTGAGACATGACACCTAGCCATGAGAAAGTTGGTATGGAAATGATTTTTTTTCTCAATTATACCCTATCTACGAGAGAGAAGAAAAATTATAACACATCTAAGTGGAGGAATGACAGAGTTCCTTTTCTCTCCATCTACCAGCCTTTTTTTTTTAACGGATTTGAAGTCTTTACTTCCTTTATAAGATATTACTATATTCGAAGGCGGAAGTGCATGAATTCTGCCAGGGTGTATGTTTTACTAAGAACGTGCTGGCAATACCATGCCTCGTATACCGTAGATAGATCGTAGCCCCGAGGAAATTCCTAGCGAAGAGCGAAAAGGACTATTGGCAAGAAGCTCATGTTGTGGACAGGCGCATCCGTGGATATATGGCAGGCCGTGGATCAGAAGGTTAAGCAGTCTGTACAGTAGCTCTGTCTTTCACGGACTACGATCGTGTTGGCCGGTGTGGCCCATGCAGGTGACTGAGGTCCGTCGGATTGACCGCTACCGGATACCTAATCGAAGGAGGGGCAGCCAGGCGAGCGACAATCCACGCAGCCTATGAGCATTGAGCACTGGCATGCTAGGCTCGCTGCTCTGCCCACCCAACAGCAGTCCTGCGCTTCCGTCTCGCGCCACTCCACTGCTGCAACCGACTACTGCAACTGCCTAGCATCCCCGCGTTCAAATTGTGGGGTAGCTGTCGGTTGCCACCAACCCACAGTGTAGGTCGGACGAAGCATAACATCGAACAGTAATCATGTCGTCCAACTGGAGCATTCCTCCCTGTGCCGAGAATGGATGACTGACCCGACTGTCATGCTCTTGCAGGCGGTGGGCCTCCGGCAGCAACAAAACACGACATCAGGAGAGGAGCAACTTGACCGCACCTGACAAGCTGCCACAACGGGGTGATCAATTCTGGGCCCTTGCCTTTGTAGGGAGCTAGTTGGAACCTGACAGGACGGATCCTTCGGCAGAATGCGCTACTGTTTGCCATGCGCGATTTAAGTTCGGTTTCACATTGTGTGTGGACGGCGGGAGGGTGTCCAATTTAAATGTTCGGTGCCATTGTGTGGGTGTTCTCGTCAGGCGGGGAGAGGGACCCCTGCCGGAATGGTGGCTTTGCAGTATCGCACAAACAAGCAGGGAGCCCCCAAGCATGCCCAACATTCTATGCACCGGTGAAGAGTGGGATTGTGGATTGTTATGCAACATCTACGAATATGTGCGAGATGTGCGAGACGACCAAGGGTCTCCAGCTGCGGGTTTCCTGTCATCGTCGAAGGCGAAGGCATCAGTTGCGGCCAAGGGACCCTGGGCAAGGCTGGAGGAGCATTACTCCGTAGTTCCAAGCCAGCTCCTTAGGTAACTTAGGCACTTCCGTCCTAGCTACCTAACCTAACCTAAGCAATGCATGGCTTCCCCAGATGAGAAGCGAGCACTTAACTGGCTAGGAGATTAGCTAAACTGACCGTATGCCGCCCGTACCTACGGAACTAGCCTTTGTCTTTCTATTTCGCTGCTGTTCTACTGGCTCAACCCAGGAAATCAGCGTCGTGTGACGATCTGCGCGAAGAGAGTTCTCCGTGGGGACCAAAGGAAAGCGGTACAGCGTAGAAGCTACAGAAACTGTCCGTGGTTCTGGGCCCTCGTCATTGCGCAGGGATCACGACAGCACGCGGATGAAGGTAGGTGCAGCTATCCACGACTGTCAGTAAGCTCTTGTTCCTAGTGTCACATTCCAATTCCGCCTCGGGGAGCAAGCAGAGCTCTAGGGTGAAAGAGTAGTGGCCGAGTCAGAGAGGTTGCAGCCGATGCCATTGGAGCATTGAGCAGCAGATTTCTCTGGGCAGCAGTTAAACAGTCGTGTCTGCTGAGTCGGTGCATTGTATTCTGTTGAAGCTGCGATGCCAGGCGGTGCTTTGTGGATTCCATGTCGTCATTCTGGGTAGCTTAGTTAGACACCATAGCGTTCTCAAGAGGAGGCCTTCCTGGTGGAGATCGAGTCTCGTGCCTCTAAGAGTAGCTCGAAACGGAACTGACACGCTTCCCTCGACGCCGGCAGCCAATAATAGCAGGATGCGCTGCAAGTAATTCGAGGACCCCGCAAGGACAGGCGGCCAGACGGTGAACGACCAGGGTTCGTATGCTGGACATGGACTGTAGGCTGTAGCTGTGTGCTGCCTCTCCATGGATGGAGCAGCAGCGACGTCTCCCCACATTGTCGGCCAGCTGGATCGCTGGGTCTAGCGCCTGACGACGCCCAGCGATGGGCCGGTGCTGCCGGTCCAGCAGCCCCAATTCGCCCCCTCCCCGCCACTCCTCAGCAGCTCAATGCTTCTCGCCCGCCGGTTCCAAGCAGCGACGGCCTAGCAGCGCGCACCGCGACCTGTCCACCAGTCATATATCCCCGGGGGATCTTCGACGGTACCAAGGCGCCCGCTGCCATTGTCCACCTTACTCCGCGTTCCCTGTCATTGTTCCTTCAGCTACAAGGCGTGAGCGAGACTCGAGGGAGCACGGTTCTCCTGTCGCTTGCTGTCAACCAACCCCATCCGCCTCCAGGTCGGACAAGCCGCCACCACGTCTCCTGCTGGTCCTGCCAATTCGTGGCTAGTTCTCCTCTCCTCCATCCCCTTCCATCGCGCTGGGAGCCCTTTTTCCATTCTGCTTCTTGCCGATGTCCTGCGGACTCTGAGTCGCCCATCTTTGCTGTTGCTTGCCATCTCGGCCCTTTCGATATCTACCACTTACTGCCTTCGCGACTTCTTCGGGCGCGGAGCTTCGACCCGACAGGCTCGGCGGGTTCAATGTGAGTTCCGGCACCTGCACACGAGCGTGATCACGACCTTGCTGCCGTCGTTTCCATCCTTACAAAAGCTGACTTGTCATTTCTGAACAGATTCTTCTTCTGATCTGAAGATGCGCTGCTCCTAGGAAGTGCGCATCTCTGCTTGGCTGGCGCCTGTTTGCTGGAAGCTTCACGCAACCCGCGGTCACGCAACCCATCGCTGCCTTTGTGTGTACCCGGCATCATACAACCCCGTGCCTTCATACCTGCGCGCATCGCATACGAATCTCCACAAATACCCATAGATTGGGTTCTCGCTTCGCAAGTCCAATTCCCGTTTCGAGAGAGAAGAGGGGGTTTAAAAAAAGACAAAAAGAAATCATAGAGAGAAAAAGGTGGAGAGAAGGCTGCGACCTGCCTTCTCACCAACGGTTCCTTCAGTTACAGCTATTCTTTGAAACACGGAAGCCGGGTTGCTTCTTGATAGAGGATTGTATATGGTAGGGAAATTTGGGATTCTGTTTGAATACGCTGGATAGAATACTACGGCCCTCTAGAGTGGTGAGTTGGTGAATGTGTCTCATGATGGGCAATGCCCTAAGATGATGATATCTCGACAGATTATCTTGGCGCTGTCTGGTCTGCTATAACGTTATTATTTGCTCTTCTTTTAGATCTTGTTCTATATACTGCAGGTGAGTCGGTTTCACGTTTCGGTCGATCGTCTGCTATTTCCTTCGAGCGATACCCCTCTACCTGCGGTCGCTTCTACGCGTCTCCATGTCTATTAGGAATATTCTTTTCTTTTTTACTTCTCTCTTTTTTTCCCTTCCCCCGGATTTTTTTTTGTTTGAACTCTTATGATTGCTGTCGCCCTCTGGTATGGGGCCATTGACAGCTGTTGGGGGCCGGACTCATCTACCAGCATCTTCTTCACTATGCGTCTCGAGCTGCTAAGTTTATTGCTCACTTTGATTCCTCGAAATTTCATTAGATATATAATGAGAGCTAACGTGGCATCAAATCGGGCATAGGCTGCTATCTCGGTCAGCTTCAAATCATAACTTCCCACTCTTCTTCAACGTTCAAAGGGCATCTGTTACATAATATCCAACGTCTCGTCTGAGGCCTCCATATATATCGCGCATAACTGATTCCACTTTGTGAATTTCAAGGTGAGTCATCTACAATTCTACACGTGACCTACCCATCCTAGCCGCAATATGGTGTATTCACCAACTTCTCCCCGCCTGTTTCCTCATTGAATACTACGCGTATAACACCCGCATCACAATTTATGCGCGTCGTATCTGTCGGCATTCTGCTCATTCACACATCTCTCACTATCCTGTCACCTCATCTGAATGCCTCTCGACTTTTCATCTGCCCCTATGGGGAATGGGTGTCCTTCTCATTCCAACTGGCTGACTTGTCTGTATGAATAGTGCCATAACCGACTGGATTTTGTCCAACACTCCCTGTGGTGTTGCCTGTGATCAACTCGCTTCCCTTATCCTCACAGTGTGCTATTTCATGAATTGACCACTCTCACCTGAGAGGATTGGCTAGTAGCGTGGTTCCCGATAATTGGTCAGACAATACAGTTGCAAAAATGGCGACATCTGCTGTGACGGGGAAATCCACGCCTGCATCTGCTAGCAATGCATCCCTCCGGCTGGAGAAGAGCCATCCCGGAGTTCGCCGCTCGACTCCCGATTCCGAAGCTCTGGCTTCTTCAGATGACGAGGTCGAGCAACATCAACAGACACCGACCGCCACGAGTGCACCAGCGCCTAAACCAGCGCGGCGCACATCATGGCTGAACGAAGTGCCACAGACTCTGCCTAGGAAAGCTTCACTGACTACAGGAGGGCCTCTTGCTTCGACAGGTTCCAATCCTTCGACCCCTGCAGCTGACCAGAGCCCGTGGGCTACCACCACGAGCCCAAGCCTCAGTGGTTCTATATCTTGGGGCCATGGTGGCAGTAACTTCCCTTGGGGGACCGGTATTTGGAACACTGAGTCACGCAAAGAGCCTCCACCGCGACTCAGTGAGTTAAGCCTCTCACCCACAATGCCAAATCCGCCAAATACAAGCACCGGTGCTGCGGATGAGGTTCTTAGTCCCACCTCTCGAACACTGCCCGGCGATTCATCCATCCCTTTCACAATTCCTCTTCATCCGACCCCCAAGACATATCGCTCACAGTCGTATTCTGTCGGACAGCTCGATCCCGAGACAGTCAAATTGATGACTGCCAAAGCGGCTAGCTATTACAATACCGGTCGTGGGAGAAATGGTGGTCCGTATACGGGTTTACAGCATCGATCTTCTCGACCAAGCTTACTGGGGGAGCTAGGTCACGATTCTGCTTTGCTGGGTCAGGTTCGCGAGGACGATGATGGCGAAGACAAGGCGAATGATTCCGACGGCAGTTACTCTTTGGCTTCGAATCAGGCACGCACTATCGAACAGTTGACGAGAGAGAATGCGCTCCTGCGTCAGGCAGCCGGTCAATTGGACAGTGCGCGTTTAAGGGACCGAGCAGCGTCTTCTGCTTCGGCCAACATTGCTGGCGGTATTCACAACTTGCATCGCATACGCGGTAGCGTTCCAGAAGAGTCTGACCTTGCTGTAGAAGACTTGGATGAGCTGGGCGATATTCCTGGTTACAGCAACATTCGGAGTAATGCCAGGAGAAGATTCTCGGAGCATTCTGCTAATCTCGAGAAGCAATTCCCGACGTTCGCCTCGCTGGAAAACAGACCCCTGGAGAATCTCAAAAGAGCTCACTGGCAGACGTCCCTTGGCTTTGGCAGCATCAGCGAGCTTCCGCAGAGTCGGCGACACTCCTTCGCGGATATCCCTCCAAGACACACATCGATCAGTTCGATCGGGGAGTCACAGTCTCACATAGGTTCCGTGAATTCTCGATCAGGCCCGGGAGATCGAGAAGAAGGACTTTCCAACATCATGGATGGAACCATTACTACATCCCCGGGAGAGAACCGTGAGTATTACCATTTTCGCCCGACCCGTCACCTTCAACAGAATGAATTAGAACTGGAGCATTTACGAGCGAGAGAATTTGCAGCATCGTACTTTTCCGGTCGCGAGAAACTTCACGCCGGTGCCGATTCGCTTCCTTCGTCCGCAATTCCCACCTCGCTGCACCAGGCGTATAATATGCCGACCTCCTTTGGCCGCCCACAAGCGGGATTGACCCAGCCTCACCAGAATCAGCTCCTGTATATCGTCACGTTCAAATGCCACCGGGCGGATGTCTTTTACATTCAAGAGGACACCGGTCTTCAGGTCAAACCTGGTGACCTTGTCATCGTAGAAGCGGATCGCGGCACGGATCTGGGAACCATCCAGCATGCGAACGTCACCTGGCAACAGGCGCGGGAACTGAAAGAGAAATATGCGGAAGAACATTACAAATGGCTGATGATGTTCTCTCGACAAGCCCAAAATGGAGCATCGATCCCTCCTAGTCGTAGCGCAATAGGTGGCATGGGACCAACGGGCTCACACGGCCATGAATCGCAGGCTTCAGATATCAAACCCAAGCTGATCAAGCGGCTCGCCCAGAACCACGAGATCTTGACCCTGCGAGACAAGGAAGGCAACGAAGCCAAAGCCAAGCGAGTCTGTCAACAGAAGGTTGCTGAACATCGGCTCAACATGGAAATTCTAGATGCCGAGTTTCAGATGTGAGTCTTGTCACCCTTATCTGTCAGGAATAGTGTCGCTAATCTTACGGTTGTAGGGATTGGAAGAAATTGACCTTTTATTACTTTGCGGACACCTATATCAACTTCAACCCTCTGGTAACCGATCTGTTCAAGATCTACAAGACCAGAATTTGGATGTCTGCTATCAATCCTGCATCTTTCGCGTCGCCCCATGCTGGCCTCCCACCTCCAGGTGCGAGTTCCGTGGGTTATGGTCAAGAGACAGCGTCCGACCGTCGTCATCAGCATGATCTCAGAGGATACAATCTCCCTCAATTGTCAACGGCACCGGGCAATCTTCGAGATCCCCTGGATTCCCAGAGGGATGCTGTCTCTAACCCCGTCGGCGGTCTTCGTAACGCTTACATGGACCCTTACCAGTCTTTTGGCCCGGCCGGTCGCCAGCCAGAGATGGGATTTGGTCACGCCGTTCCACAAAATGATCCGTTTTCATCATACCCGTCAACCGGTTATGGAGCGCTGGATCCCGGAGTGTCGGACTACACTGCAGCAAACATTGCCGGTTCTAGCAACGGACAGAGAATCAATCCGACTCAAGGAGACTGGGTCAACAGATTTCAGGGCCTGTCTCTCGGGTCGTGAGAAGTTTTCCCCTTTCTTCCTTCTGCCGAACCTCCTTCTCTGCGTAATTCGTCGTGGATTATCATCTGTTTCTGCGTTTCTTCGGATCTCAACCCGCTCTTCGTCGGCATGAATCATGGTTTTCACAATACCAAGTTAGATTTCCCTTAATGCTTTTATTAGGTAGATCGTCAAAGGGATCTACGACAGGCCTTTACCTCTGATACCTGATAGACTGCTACAGCTCACGACTTAATTCTCCTTTCTTCTTCTTTCCCCCTCTCTTTTTCTTTCTTTCTTTCCTTTTTTTTTTTTGACGTGTTATCATGTTTGTTAACCCTGCACAAAGATTCGGAAAGTCGATGTTCTACTCTCCCCTACCCCACGAATGCGTTCCCTTGTGTCTATTTCTTTCTAAAAATTTCTGTTGCCATAGATCATATGAGACTATGACTGCTACGGTGGATAGGATTCAGAATGCAGACGAATTGCGGTAAAGAGTTTTTTTTTTCTATCCTCCTTCCTCCCAAAATGTTCCAGGTTCACGCGACGATAGCCCATTTCTGACTAGTTGGGACGATAAGGAGAAATTATTGCATAAAGGCGAGAGAGTTAGAAAAAAATGGAGTGGGTGTGGGATGGCCTGCAATTCTTCCTTTCGTTATCTCCAGAGTCCAACAGGCCAAGTTGCTATTCCAATTTGGATTATTCTTCTCTGTACGTAACTGTTCTCTCTCGTCTATCTTATTTCGTCGATTCTCCTGACAAGGAAGAACCAAAATTGAATTTGTGATTCTCTTCTTCGTTTGCAGTTTGCCTTGGATTTCTGCTCCTCTCAAAGACCTTTTCTACTCTCCCTAAGGGTTGGACCTTTATGTAAATCTCTAAGAATTGCAAACCAGCTGTTCAATACCTTCGCGTAGTCGTCCATCATGTTGAGCGCTGATACGTAGGTTCTTCTGTCATTTCACCAGGATTTCCAGGAAAAAGAGCATACAAGGACACGTGCTCAGAGACATGTACTGAGGTACTTCCAATTTCGTAGCTAAATTTTGATACTCTCTGCGCTAGCGTTGAACCCGCCTTCCGAGCACTCTGGTTGGCTGCACAGGCCGCCTTAACATGGTTGGCCAGCGCGGGTTGTGTGCACCGCTCGCCTAATTTTTAGCGTCCCACACACATTCGCTCCATTCCCTTGACGAGAGGAGAGACTCGCAACTTTTCTGCTCCCAGCAGCGACAACGACGACAACCGACGAGGAGTCCACGCCGACAAGGTATGCTCTCTACTATCGCCCGTATTGACGGAATTCACGCGATTGAAATTGGAATCTCGCTCTGAACGGTTGGCTGACTGGTGTGCTGCTCCAGATGGGTGCCCTCAAGTACGTGGAAGAGCTTTACAAGAAGAAGCAGTCTGACGTGCTTCGCTTCCTGCTGCGCGTCCGATGCTGGGAGGTGAGATCCCCCGAATAATGCTTTCTTTGAGATACCTGCCGGGAGTCGAGATCAGAACTCGTTTTGCCATTGCCATAGGATGATACCTGTTCTTGATGGTGTATTGCTTGGGCGGCTCGATTTTACACACCCGGTCAGGTGGACGTGGCACGCAATCCAATCTTATCTTGGCTTGCTGTGTCTTGCTATACACTCGTTGAACTTTGCTGAGAGTGCATTAATATAGCTCCGTCAACTCGATGTGATCCACCGCGCTTCCCGCCCATCTCGCCCCGACAAGGCTCGTCGTCTCGGCTACAAGGCCAAGCAGGGCTACGTGATCTACCGTGTCCGTGTGCGACGCGGAGGACGCAAGCGGCCCGTTCCTAAGGGTGCCACCTACGGTACGCGCCGGTTTCTGTGTGAATGAGGAATCTTGGAGCATATCGGGCTGATCTGATGACTCTTAGGCAAACCCACCAACCAGGGTGTTAACCAGCTGAAGTACCAGCGCTCTCTCCGCTGCACTGCTGAGGAGCGTGTTGGTCGTCGCTGCGCCAACCTGCGCGTCCTGAACTCCTACTGGATTAACCAGGACTCGACCTACAAGTACTACGAGGTCATTCTCGTGGACCCGCAGCACAAGGCCATCCGCCGCGACCCGCGGATCAACTGGATCTGCAAGCCTGTTCACAAGGTATGGCTCTTTGTCCTTCCGGGGCATGGTTGGAGGGATTTGGAAAGAGAAAAGGCAGGAGCGTGTACTGACATGTCTTCTCACCTCAGCACCGCGAAGCCCGTGGTCTCACTTCTATCGGCAAGAAGTCCCGTGGTATCAACAAGGGCCACCGTTTCAACAAGACCTCGGCCGGCCGGAGGAAGACCTGGAAGCGCCACAACACCCAGGTCTTCTGGAGATACCGTTAAATGTAGGGGGGTCCATTGGCAGTGGGGGACATCATGGCATCTATCTCTTTGTGTGGATGTTATTGGTTCGAACCATAAAATTCACGATGATCATACCATTGTGGTTTTCCAGCGTGTGCTTTACGAAAAAAATGAGTCTAATCTGACATGGGAGCGAGGAATAAGACTATTTTTCTTCGCCGGAAATTTCAGTGGTCCAAATAACCGGAGATACTTCGTAGGATTGATTCCCTTTCGTGCTGTCGTTGATCTCGGCATTAAAGTCTCGTGCTCATGATAACATGGTGGTGCCGGTTCGAGAAAACTCATGGAATGTGATTTTACTTGGTTTGTAAGGACTTTTTGATCTTCTGGCTCAAATTGGACAACGGTCCGCTTTCACACTGCACTTCATGCTTGTACCGTTCCGGTATTCCCAGTGTCTGACTCTCATTCCACGGGCCAAGGTTTCCATGTTCCATAAATAATTTGCACGATCAAGCATACCTGGGCGGGGACTCGGATCTGCGTCTAGACTGTAGGAGGCCTAAAAATAGTGAATGTGTCTCTCGTCGTCATCGTTAGAGTAATTAGTCACCTAGGCCCGAAGACTGAGCACAGATTACGTAGCGGCCAAGCTCGGGTCTCACTTCTCGGGGAAGCCGCCGCCGCTGGACTGGCTGCTCTGCCCGGTTGGTGGTCCCTGCCGCCATGCCGGATAAGGCTGGCAAGGGCGCTTTTAGGCCAGCTCCTGCCCCCGCCTGCATCATCAACCAAGGGAACTGCTCCGTACTCCTCCTACTAGGACCGGTAATATGGTGCCATAACCTTGGACATCTTCCTTTCAGCCCCCTGTTGTCTATCCATTGCGATTCCCCTGCACGGGCAGGCCCCCGTGTCCGCTTCTCGAGGGCATCAAGGTCCTATTCGGTGCATTGCCACTGGTCACCTTTCTGAGGTCCATCCATGACTTCCTTGAGCGTTCAGAGCCTCTGGGTTTCTTAATTGAGAACACGGAAGAGTTAATACGAGTACTTTTCGGTAGGTGCAACCGTGCAAGACGCACCCCCGACAGCTTCAGATCTAGTCGGAGAACATCCCGGCTATTGTTACCTTACAGCTGCTCCAATGGTGACCCGTGGAGAGTCTTGCTGAAGCTTGGAATATCGACAGAGAAGAATAGCGCGCCATTCCGCATTAAAAGAAAGTGAACGTCATCGCTCTCTTGAAGGTCTACCTACACCAACGTGTCCAAGATATAAATGTGCCCATATGCCGTCGTGGTCTTCCCGGTTGCTCTCGACCCCGTCGTCATCGAGCTCGAATGCGACCTACTCAAGCCAGGCAACCCTCACGGTGATACGCAGAGAAGTGCGCCGATACCCATCGATTATGCCGTTCCCGTGATTGATCCTATGCACACGCCCCCCGGGCCAACACCTCACCGGCGCACACACGCTCGCTCGCTGAGCCATCCCTTCCCGTCCATCTTGCCGAGCAACGCCAAAAGGAGTGACAAGAAGGTTACGAAGAAGGATTTTCTCGATTCAGATGATGACGATGAGGTGACCTACGTCCCCGAACCGCGATCCAGTAGCCCGCGGAAACGATGGACGCCAGCAGAGGACTTTGTGAGCGGGAAATGCATGACATGCAATTCCACCGTGCGATGGCCGAGAAACTTGAAAGTATTCAGGTGTACAGTATGCCTGACAGTCAACGACTTGGAGCCTTGCCCCGCCTCCTACGATCCCCCACTTGACCATGGCCATCCTCCTCCTCCCCCTCCAAAGGATGACTCCTCGAAGACCACCCTGCCAGGTACGTCATTGTGAGAAGCCCTTCTTAATCTGAACAGGTTCTTACAATTCCTTTAGCGGCTCCGTTGTCTATCGAACGAACGCGGGCTATTATCGATCACTGTCTGTCGGTTTACCTACGTAGCAAATTAGATGGTCGTCAACATCCGTCGTCTGCGCCTTTACACCGTTTCCCAGAGAAGACCAGTGTCCAGCAGCATGCTACAGATCACCCAGAGCCATGGCGGTTCCCTGCAGGTCCAGGCCCAATACCAAGCCCTACGAAGAGACAAGACAGCAGATTCCTTACGACGCCGTCGATCGATACACAACGGAAAGACCCTCGTGCCAGAAGCCGTTCTAGTTCCGATACCCCGCCCGTACGGAGAATTGATCGCTCCCCACAAGGGAGGGATCGATCACCTCATGGCGCTGAACAGAAGGGCCATCCCGAGAGTCGCCCGTCTATCTTTCGGCCTCTCGAGGAATACATAATCAGTTCCTTCACAGGCTGTGACTGTCTGAATATGTCATTCTTGACACCCCGCCCATCGCATCGAACTGCCAGCGAAAGCAATCCAGTAAAGGCGAATCCCGAACCGTCATCCCAGCCCAATTCTCAGGATGTACCAGTCTTCGAACTCGATGCAAAGACTTTGCTCCTGGGAGATGTCGCAGAAAATTCCTCCTGGTGGATGGGAGGTCGACCCCGCCGTCATGATATTAAGGACCTGCACGCGAGAGACAAATCCCCGGCCCCGTCCAAATCCCGTGTGACATCAAGGTCTCCTCGAATCGAATGGGCGGAACTGGCTGAATGGTATCGCTTGGTGATCAACGTAGGGGATTCATGGAGGGACATGTGGGCTGCGATGGCCCCGTCTGATACCAGTGGACAAGGTTTGGAGAGAAGGAAACGCTGGGAATCAGTTGACTTGGCTGTTCTGGAGAAGGAGATCAGCGACGCGCGTATACATACTCAACGGACGCTTCTCAAAGCAACCGAGAATCTTCTGAAGCGGCCTCGACGTCCACTCCAGCGTCCCGAGAACACCAGATTCCTTCTCATGTTGCTTGCAAATCCTTTGTTGTTTTCCTCCACTTCATCCCAAACCCAGCGTTCTGGGACGGCGGGACCGCCGAGCGGAGAGCAAGGATCGATCACCAACTTTAGCAGGCCATACAATCCGGCCGATCACAACCCAGGTCGGCGAGGAGAAGCGGCACCTGCCAAGTCAAAGTCGGGAGGGCCGGGCCATCATTCTGGTATCATCAAAAGGATCCTGGGTTTGATTTCGAATCTGCCCAACGATTGTCACCACTACCTGATCAGCTGGTTCTCGCGTTATTCGGAAGGACAATTTGAAAAACTCGTCAACCTTGTTGGAGGGTTCGTCACCTATCGACTGATGCGACAGCATGGACAGCAGCGGAGTGAAACTGCCAAGCCATCGTCTAATGGCCTGGTCCCAAGCCTCCCAGACACTCTGGGAAACACTCACGCAGCACAATTACATGCGGCCCTCAATGGACGATCTCCCTCTAAGCCCCCCAATGACGGCGGCAGACGACTCATAGTCTACAATGAAGATTGGCAGATTCGGGCAGCCGCACGAGTGATGGCGTTGCTGTTTGCAGCGAACAATAGCAATATTCCCCGAAAGCGCGATGGCGTCCTTTATGATCCGAAAGTGCCGAATCCCGGGCTCGCGGCTAAGCACCATGCTTACAGTCATGGCCAAATGATCCCCATAAGCTCGTTCTACAATACACTACTGGATTACTCTGATTTGGTTGCCGATTTTGAAACGTGGGAATCCAGGAACGGGAAGTTCTCCTTTTGCCAGTACCCATTCTTTCTCAGTATCTATGCGAAGATCCGGATCCTGGAATATGATGCACGTCGCCAGATGGAAATCAAAGCGCGAGAGGCGTTCTTTGACAGCATCCTCAGTCGCAAGGCTGTCAGCCAGTATCTGCTTCTCCGAGTCCGACGAGATTGCCTGGTCGAAGACAGTTTACGGGGTGTCAGCGAGGTGGTTGGGTCCGGCCCAGAAGAGGTCAAGAAGGGTCTGCGGATCGAATTCATTGGCGAAGAGGGCGTCGATGCAGGAGGACTCCGCAAAGAGTGGTTTTTGCTGCTTGTGAGAGAGGTCTTCGATCCTAATCATGGTATGGCGTCGACCGCTTTCCAGGTATGTGATGGTTAGAAAATGGCTGCTCACAACGATTTAGGTCTGTTCATTTACGACGATGATTCTCATTTCTGCTATTTTAACCCGTTCTGCTTCGAATCGTCGGAGCAATTCTTCCTGGTTGGGGTGCTGTTGGGTCTGGCGATCTACAACTCGACGATTCTGGACGTCGCTTTACCGCCGTTCGCCTTCAAGAAGCTTTTGACTTCGGCACCAGCGCCGAGTGTCTCTTCTTCCATGTCGACATCGAGAAACACGTATACGTGCACGCTTGATGATCTTGCTGAATACCGGCCAGCATTGGCCAAAGGGCTGCGGGCCCTGCTTGAATTCGAAGGAGATGTCCAGGAGACTTTCTGCTATGACTTTGTCGCACAGATCGACCGCTATGGCCAACGCATTGAGGTACCTCTCTGCCCTGGTGGTGAGAAGAGACCCGTAACGAACGCCAACCGGCACGAGTTCGTGAATCTGTATGTCCAGTATTTGCTGGATACGGCTGTCCAGAAACAATTTGAGCCTTTCAAGCGGGGGTTCTTCACCGTGTGCGGAGGCAATGCCCTCTCGCTGTTCCGGCCCGAGGAAATTGAGCTCCTGGTGCGCGGCTCGGACGAACCTCTGGACGTGGCCTCGCTGCGTGCGGTTGCTACCTACGAAAACTGGCCCAGCGCGGACCCCGAGTCTGAGCCCGCGGTCCGATGGTTCTGGGAATTCTTTGCCGAGTCATCGGCCCAGGACCAGAGGAAAATCCTGTCGTTCATCACCGGCAGTGATCGGATCCCGGCGATGGGAGCGACGAGTCTGAGCATCCGGATATCCTGCCTTGGGGAAGACTCGCCCCGGTACCCCATCGCGCGCACCTGTTTCAACACCTTGGGGTTATTCCGCTATTCTACGAGGAAGAAGCTGGAGAGTAAGCTGTGGGGAGCTGTGGTGAATAGCGAAGGGTTCGGGTTGAAATGATGGGCGGATGAGATCTTCCCGCGATCCCAGGTAGAGGAATGTGAGATGGAATGCCCCGGTGGCATTGTCACGAAGCATGTAATTATTGCAAAGGTATCATTATCGGTAGCGCCAGGAATGGCCTGTATGACGATTGTTCTTATCCTGAAGAAAATATTGAGAATTGACCGATGGTTGAGCCATGAGATGGACATCTTCACAAGGTTACCCCTGAACACAACCCCATTGTAATAGTCCTGAAAATGATGATGTGGGTCGTTAGGTACCTGATTACAGCCGCGGTGACACACCAGTCAATGCTGTTCCACCTTCTTGGATAGAATTAGATGAGGTATCTAAGAAGGGGGGAGTTTTGTTTACTAATTTAGTTGGCTTAGAGTGGGGTAGCAGTCTAGTCATAGCTCAGGGGAACAAGCTCGCGAGAAAGCAAAGTCGATAAACAAGCTCAACTTTTTTTTTTCGTTTTCTCTCCTTTCCAAATTTTATTGTTCACCGCTTCGTAAAATTTTCCAGAATCCCGTCTCTGCCAGGAACTCGGGGCCTAAAAAAAGCACGGCTTGGGCTCGCTATCGCTGCCAAGCCATGGGAGGGGAGTTTGTTAGGGAGCCAAGTGGAGCCCGGAGAGGCCACGCGGGGTAATTTGTCGCAGGAAAAGAACACGCGAAAAAAGATTCTGCTGTCCTCGTGACTTGGGATAGCAGCGAAAATGGATTCCTGCTAAGCCTTCCTGGGTACTGGGGGACCCGGGAGCTGGATTGCGCACACCGCCGGATCTCCCCATCTAAACCATTCTTGTGCCTGTAAGAACATCCAAGCTTCCCCGTTACGGTGCCCGAGTCTAGAACGTCCCGACTCTCTCGGGACGGCGTGTCAGAAAAAGTGGACGGCAGGCCGATCTAGTACCGTACTATGCCCTGTAGCGCATTATTCTTTGCGTCTTTTTTTCCAGCGTAGTTCAAAGTTTTAATGATTCTCCATTTTTTTTTGTCCGGGGAAGAGGGATCTTCGTCCCGCTAGTTGGCGTGCAGCCACTGCAGCCAACTCAACGACAGTGCAGGATGCCTACATATGAGCTGCGTGGGTAGGTACAGAGTATGTACAGGACATATTTTTTTATGCTTTTTAGGCCCCTGAATAAGTGATCGACTTTGATTCTCTCTGCCGTAGCTGTGAGGAAGCGCACATGTCGCGACTAACGTATTTTAATGGTCATGTGCCGACTCCGTATAGGATCAGTTTGGTTGCTCGCTGGGACCGGCACGGCGGGTTCGGATTCCAGAGGAATCGGGCCCTTGATCCAACACACCTTGTAGGCTTGTACAGGGGCGGACCGGAGCCGGTGGTCCATGACACGGCGACAATCATCGCGGTGACTAAGCCACGCTGGATGAGTTTTCCTGCAGCGCTGTGCTTCCGTATGGATGGGCAATTGGGCCATGGCTGCCGTGTCCGGTGGCGATAACAACGGATCCCGCTGGCCATGCCCACTAACTCTGGCTGCTGCTGATCCCCAGCGATGCCAGTTCACCTGGGCGCTGACCTCATGTCTGTCCCTCACGACCCGCAGTGACTTGCGTGCAGTTAAGTACGCCGTATGCCCGCTGCTTCGTCTCTTTCTCAACTCCTCCTCCCTCGCTCACTCTTTCTCCCTGGGTAGACTGCCCTTCCCCTGTAATTAATCCCATCAGAATTTCTTCTTGGTGAGTGTGTTGCCCTGTTACGCACTGCACACCGCTTTCCCCCTCACAGCTTCTGGCTCCCCCGCTCCAAGGCGGGGATTCCACGTAGCTGCGCTTGACACGTCTTTCGTGCTGACATTGCCCAACTCCTCCCAGGTTTCCGGCTTGATTCTCCCTCTTTCAGAAATCGTCCCATAGACACCATGGCTGCCAACGTCCCCAAGACTATGAAGGCTCTCAGGTATGTTGCTGTGCTCTTCTTTTCGTTTCCCCTGCTGCGCTGCGGAATTCCAATTGGACGGGGAGCACTGCAGTTTCCCAACTCCTGGAGTTGCCAGTCTGGGAAATTGCTTTCTCGCGGCCGCCCGTCCTGGAATCTCCTTCCCCCACTCGTTCCCCCACGCTGTCTGCGTTGGGATTGCCCGTCTGGGAATTCAGACAGGATTTCCTACCGATCATGGGGGCGACGTCCCAGCAAGCAGCCTCGAAATTGTTCTCACTCTCCGATCCTCCCTTCAGTGCGGCTAACCGGGTCTCTCCCTCTTCAGATATGAGAAGCCTGAGACGTTTGCCGTTGTCGATATCCCTGTTCCCACTCTGCGTGAAAACGATGTCTTGGTAATGATCCTCCGGCTCCTCCGCTGCCTCCAGAATCGACTTGGAACGGCATTGCTGACTGGTGATTTGTCGACGAATTAGATCAAGGTCAAGGCTTGCGGTGTCTGTGGTACCGATCTGCATATTCACGAGGGAGAATTCATTGCCAAGGTGCGTATGTTTCGACGACTCGTTCTTCACTTCGTGTAGTGCCGCTGACACCCATCTCCACGCAGTTCCCTCTCGTTCCTGGTAAGCTCGTCCAAACTTGGTCGGTATTCAATTATTGGTGACTTTCTCTAATGGTCTTTTTCAGGCCATGAGACTGTCGGTGTTGTTGCCGCAGTTGGTCCCAAGGTCAAGGGTTTCGAGATCGGCGACCGTGTTGTTGCTGACAACTCCGAGCTTTGCGGCCAATGCTTCTACTGCCGGCGAGGAGAGGAGTTGCTCTGCGAGCACTTCGAGGCTCACGGTGTCACGATGAACGGCGGTTTCGCTGAGTACTGCGCCTACCCTGGTAAGTAAATGAAAACAGCCCTGTTGGCTCGATGAGCAGCAAGGTTGACAGACGACATAGCCGGCCGTGTCTTCAAGATTAAGAACCTCTCTGATGTGGACGCCACTCTGCTTGAGCCCGCTTCCTGCGCTGCTCACGGTCTGGACAAGATTGCCCCCAAGATGGGCTCGTCCGTCCTGGTGTTCGGCGCCGGTCCCACTGGTCTGGTAGGATTTCCCTAGTCCTGTAGATCGATTTCGATTGCTGACTCAGATTGTATAGGTCCTTGCTCAGATGCTCCGTCTGAACGGAGGATGCCGCGTCGTCGTCGCTGCGCCCGAGGGTCAGAAGATGGAGTTGGCCAAGAAGCTCGGTGCTGGTGATGAATACGTTGCTCTTTCTCGCACGAACCCTGAGGCTCAGTTTGAGAAGCTGAAGGCCGACAACCCGTACGGCTTCGACATTGTCGTCGAGGCTACCGGCAATGCCAAGATCCTGGAAGATGCCATTAACTATGTCCGCCGTGGAGGCAAGCTCGTCGTGTACGGTGTGTACGCGAACAAGGACCGCGTTACGTGGCCCCCGAGCAAGATCTGTAAGTTTGCATCTTGTATTTTTTTCTTTGCTGTTGACCGTACTGACTCCGTCTAGTCGGTGACGAGATCACCATTCTGGGTAGCTTCTCCGAGACCTACAAGTTCCCCGCTGCCATCGACTACCTGGACTCCGGCAAAGTCAAGGTTCAGGGTATCGTGAACAAGACCTTCAAGCTGGAGCAGTGGGAGGAGTGTCTGGCGTCGTTGAAGAACAAGAGCGCCATCAAGGCGGCGATCGTCTTTGACTAGATAGACAGCTTCATTGGATTTTGGAAAGATCTTAGAGGGCGATGACGCCATTCTTTAGACTCTTTGAATCCTCGTGTTGTTGAATGTCCGATAGTGTCATGAATGAACTAGAAAAAGAAGAGAATAAATAAAAGATTCCTGCATGATTTGTGCAATTGGATGAACTCTGTGTGTCTGACCAAAATAAGAAGAAATCCGGGTATTTATAGTGTAGTGTAGTCGATTAAATTGAGGACCTTGATAAACAACGAAGTTGAACCTGTTTAGCGTGAAAGTAGTTCTAACCCTTCTGAGCAGAGTAGGATTCTAATTGAGCTCCACAATTCATTCGTTTGGTAATGATACTAACAATGATGATGATGATGGTGATAATAATGTCATTTGCATTATTATGCATTCATTGAAATACTCTGCAATTCTGAGAAAAGAGAGAGACCTTGAATAAATAGTTTCATGTTGGACAAGCCCTGTCGTACAGTACAACTAATTAACTGCATCTACACAGAACAACAGGCTTGCTTACAAAAATAAATGCTGGTTGGATAACATACACACATAACCTCATAAGCAACCATGGATTATTGATTGCTATTGCTATTGTAGCTTGTGTATTACCTTAGGTAGGTTGGTTGCTTTGCTTTGATTTACGGGTATACTTCCGTATTACAGCTGACTTAATTAAGCCTTAGCCGCCACGAATAAATTACATAACCAACGAGCCTCAATCACATAACTACCGAACTAGCTACTAATTAGATCATTAACCTCGCGACGGCATTCCAACCACCATAATTTCTCTCTCCTTTTTCTTTCTGGCTTTTCATATTTTGCCGAGCTCCCTGTTGTAATTTGTTAAGTCAAGTCCACCATGGTCAAGCCCCTAACATTCAAAGGCGAAAAGCCCAAAAAACGCAAGCATCGCGAAACCGACCATGACCACCATGACCGCGTGAAGTCCGAGCAGAAGGAGCAATCCGCGACAGCAGCAGCAGCGGCAGAAGAAGACGAAACCCCCGACGACCAGAGCTGGGTCTCCGCCGACGTGCCCTCGGACATCAACGGCCCCATCATCTTCGTCCTCCCTTCCTCGCCCCCGACGTGCCTCGCCTGCGACGCCAATGGCAAGGTCTTCGCCAGCGAGCTGGAGAACATGATCGATGGTGATCCGCGGACCGCCGAGCCGCATGATGTCCGACAGGTTTGGGTCGCGACGCGGGTGGCTGGTAGTGAGAGTATTAGCTTTAAGGGACATCATGGGAGGTGAGTACATAATCCATCCTTCCTGGCATTATTATTCTGGGTTGAGAAGATAGCTAAACATTTGTGTTTTCTTGTTTGCAACAGATATCTCAGCTGCGACAAATACGGCATCCTCAGCGCAACCGCCCCTGCCATCTCGCATTTCGAATCCTTCCTCGTCGTCCAATCCCCCGATACACCGGGGATGTTCTCCTTCCAGACGCACGGCGGCGACTCGGAGACCTTCCTGGCCATCAAGGAAGGACAGGGATCATCGAAGACTACTGGTGGCGCAGCAGTGGAGATCCGCGGAGACGCGACGAGCATCTCGTTCGAGAGCACGATGCGCGTGCGCATGCAGGCCCGCTTCAAGCCCAAGGTCAAGGCGTCCAAGGAGAGCAAGGCCCGCGAGAGGATCAGTCGGAGGGAGCTGGAAGCCGCCGTCGGGAGACGTCTGGAGGACCACGAGGTGAAGAGGCTCAAGAAGGCGCGCAGAGAGGGCAATTTCCATGAGGAGGTCCTCGATGTGAGGGTTAAAGGGAAACATGACAAGTTCGCGTCGTGATTTTTTCTTCCACCAACCTGGGCAATCCTTTTGCGATTGGATATCTGTCTATACGTGCGTTGTGGTCAGAAAAACACAGAGCAGGGAAGAAAGATCACAATCGTGCGTTCTGCTCGTCAAACATTATTTCCGCCAACCCTCTTGCTGCTAGCAAAGCAAGTGTTGAGAGTTGGCCGGAAAGCAAGGCAAGGCAGGCTGTCAGGTGAGGTCAGGTCAGGTCTGACAGTTATTCTGCTTCTTCCGATGGAAGCAAACCGCACCATGGACAGACGTCAAGGAAGAAACTTTTCGAGTCCTTTACAAGAGCGAGAGCCGGCTCATTCTAGGGCGATGACTTGCGTTGCTGAGCAGCTACAGCTACCTGTTTTTGATCTGAACAGCATTATGTGCTGTTGTTGCGCTGGAAGAAAGTCTCGGCATCTTCAGATGCCAGCAAGATGCTGGATTTTCGCAGAACATTGGGTGGTCTGATGGAAGCTATAAATCATTATGAGCAGACACACAGACTTGTGGCTCACTCGAAAGAGGGTATCAACTCTATTTACAAATCCTCTATCATCAGGATATCCTCCATAACAATACAATAATAATACATATATGCTGGTCAACAGCTTGTAAATCATGCAGAATAACAACAAATCTTGCAAAACCGTTGCGCGCCAGTGCTCCAATCCAACTTGTAGATCAAAATCTAGGAATGAATTTTCCCACAAGCGTTTTCCCTTCCTGCTTTGTTAGAAACGTGTGACATTGAAGTTGAATGAGTTAAGTGTCACCGTCTGACGCAATAAAGGTCAAAAGGTGCGGAGGTTAAGCGGACTCACATTTCGGTGGATTTGGTAGATTTGCCGTGGTAGGCTGCGTATGCGGTCTTCGTTCATCAATATCTGTTCGAGGGGGCCCAAGAGGTGGCCCAAGCAACGCCATAGCCCTCCTTTGTATCATCTCCCGTCGAACTGCATCGTAAACATCATCAGCCTGGTTTTGCTGCTCAACTGGCGCTGGAACAGCGATCTGTCCGGCTTCTCTGTTCATATCTGGATGTGCATTGCTGTCGTGGGCAGTCGAGTTGGAAGGCCTTCTGAAGATGTCAAGCAGCGGACGACTCCAAAGACGGACTCGGTTAAAAATGCCCATTTGAATCCCAGGTCTTTCTCTCTCATGGCTTCGATGAAGTCTTCTCATGCGCTGCTCACGATGGACCATGTAGTTGGTTACCTGGTCGGAAATAAAAGTCGGCGGAAGAACGCTCTTCTTGCATACAGGACAGAGACTGCTCTCTCGCATGAGAAAGGGGTCGATACACTCGGGATGGAAGATGTGCGTGCATGGGAGCTCGCGAATAAGTGAAGAACCAGGCGCGAAATCCTCGAGACAAATGGCACAGGTAAGTTGCGAGAACGTGAGCCGATTAGTCCGCGGAGCAGGGTTGAAATTTGGCCAAATCTCCTCGAGAATTGCTGATGATATCTCGTCCTCATCCTGCTCACCACGAGCTGACTGGGAACCGGAAGCTGCCGCCACGTCAACAACCGGCTTTGCAGCAACTGGGGCAGGTTTAGAAGGATCGTCGACAACTGAACCGGGTGGCGTTTTGTCTGAGGGTGACGGAGGTTTCGTGGTAGAAAGATCCGGATATATATAGAGCGGTAACCTGACCAGCACTTGAGGTGGAACGACCATGCGCTTGATACCCAGGTGTTCGAGATCAATTTCTCCCGCAATAATTCTCCTTCGCAGATTTTCACGGCGCCTTTTCTGCATATATCTTACAGAGAAATAAGCAAGGATCATGACCACGAATAGAATACCCAGGATGGCAAGAATAAACACCCAGATGCCCGGCACGGGTGTTGCATCGCTAGGTTCTAACAGGCCATCAGTAAAGCCACCCGACAGGGTATTTTCGATACTTCAAGGCATTACCTAGGTCGAGGAGGGCGTATAGCCGAGCGCAATTCGCTGGTGCAAAAGTCTCCATTATTTCTGGATCAAGTTGAGATTCTGTTGATCCTCCCGAATACTTAGCCAGTTCTTGCATCAACTTCGATCCTGCGGGGCCCGGAATGGCGTAAACAGGGTATTCATTGTCCTTTTTCCACCGACCTCCATCTCCCAGACTCCATATAGGGCTGCTAGGTGGCGGCGGCTTCCCTGTATCTTGGCTTTGGGGTTGATAGAAGATGAGGGCTCGAACAGAAGCTCGCCTCGACGCAGCGAGATAAGCCTGAGTGCAATTCCGGGAAACCCACGGAGCAAGCCCTATTATATCATGGTCGTACTCGGGAAGATCTCTTTCTCGCGTGACGTTTTGGGGAATAAACGGTTCCGTGATCTTGTTACACACGTCTCTAGGGTCGAGGCTCGGGACGAACAGCAGCCCTCTGAAGGAATCCTCCGCGGGGGGATTGTTGCTGGAGAGTGTCTGGATCGTCCCATCAAGAACGTATCGAAAAGAAATACTTTGCTGCGCCCATAGACACCATCAATTTCTGCTACAATTCTACAACATCCAGGCGGGGAAAACAAGAGCGTGATACTTACATTCACATACGGACGGCCGCATCCAATAGTCCCCGGTCCCGCGAAAAGGGTGACTGCCGTCGTGATTGTTTGCGCAGCTAGCCGATGTGGCACACCGTTAGTAAACAGCATCTTGGAATGCGAATCTGGGCAGGGTAGATCCCAGAAGGGTGAATGTGACGATGTTGGAGTCGCTTGGCCTGGAAGCACCTACCCATGGCGCGCTCAGCTGCGTAAGCATAATCTGGGATCTGATGGGAAAGAGCATCCTGAGAAATCCGAATTAAGCCGGGACAATAAGCACTTTAAACATACGAAATGGAGGATTGGAAACCGCGTCGCTGCCATTCCGACAGTGCCAGAAAGGGGAAAGAATGCAGATAAACACATGTTTATAGATATAGGAATGCAGGAACAAGGCTAATCGCTGATTGGGTGAATGAGCCTGTCAGTCTTCCAGGTGGACCCTTGAGTAATCGAGGCATCCCAGAATGTCGAAAAGGATCTGAATGGCATTTGAAACATCTGGGGCCCCTTTGCGTTGTTCATCAACTGCAGAAAGCATCTCACGAAGCACCGGACACCTGCAGAGGCGACCAGGGATTCTCCAGAATCTGTCTGTAGCTTAGGAAGGGGGAAAAAAAAGGAACAGAAGACTGTTCCATGATCTTTCGCATCCAAGATCAGTGTCATCATCAACAGGGCGGATCGACGCGCCACATCTTCAGAATCAGAGCGCGTGCCGAATACTGGGACTGTTGATAGTGTTGATAGTGGAGCAAAGGCTGGCACCCCGATCGTGGAGACATGCCGAGACCTGCGTGAGAAGTATAGGTCGTAAACATTGCCTCGGCGCTCATAGCTAAGTAAGACATGCCTAGAACTTGGTGCTCAGAACCAGAGCAGCATTCGACCGTCTTGAGTGGAGACGTTACTGGCATTCTCCTTGATCTCGAGCATCGACAGCTGTCTGGGAGCTTTCAGATGCCAAGAGAGGCTAACGCGATCTGACGCGATCGTGACTGCCCCTTCTGTGGCTTCCGATTTGCCGCCCGCCCTGTTTGATTTTGGACGCGGGGAAGGAGCGATGCAGCACGTGACCGGCGCAGACAACATCTCAGCTGCCTTCGTCGCCGCTGCAGCCCTCGCGAGACGACCATCGTCCTTTCCCCGCACCCTCATTTGTCTCTGAAGCGTCTCTCATCTGAGTGGGCAATGACAGTATTTCTGGGCGCAGATGGTGTCCAGAACCTGCTGAAGTGAAACGAAGTGAGAACGCGCCCAACCGTTGTTGATGGCGAGATGGTCTATCAGGAACCAAGGGTGTGATCAGTGACTTGACAACCGCTTCCTCTTCTCGATATTTCAGAGCTTGAAACCGCCTCTCGATTTGGTAGTTGCTCTTCTATTTCGAACGGACAGAGCTACCCCCTCCATCCTTTCACCCTCACGCCGCTATCATGCCTCTCGCGAACAAAGGCAAGGGCAAGGGCCGCGAAGTCAGACAGTCACGCAGTCGCAATACTACACCAAGCTCGGGCCTGAGCTCGAGCACTACGACAGGAGCTTCGTCCGTCCCTGGCTATCTCGATAACGATGTCTCCAAACTGTTCTCGTCATCGACCGTCCAATATGATGACATCCTGGAGCGTCTCGGTGGCGGTGGAACAATTCCAGACTCGAAAACTTTGGAGTTGCTCGGCGAACATCTTAAAACGTTAAGCCAACTGGCTGATGCCCGAGGCGATGTTTGCAACGCCGGGATGCGAGAGCTGTCCCAGAAGCGCAAAGAGGTGCTGGAGGACCAACAAGAACAGATGGAGCGGGATGCCGAAGAACGGATGAAGATGAAGAGAGAGGCTGAAGATGATGAGGATGGCAGTCGCGCTCTCAAGGGAGGAAAGCTGAAGAAGCGCAAGGAGCGGGCCTCAAAGGAAGACCGTCCGCTGGCCGTTGGAGCTCACGAAATCACAAGGCAGGATGGGGGAGAATTAGGTGAGTTGTTTCTGCCCGAAACGCCACGTTTTAATGCAAGTCTGGAGCTGGTTGAGGAAGCAGGGTATGCTGATTGATTCCTCTAGGCGAACGGAAACGTCATCGCGAGACTACTTCTCCCTCCTCCAAAAAATCCCGAAATCTGGCCTCGGGCAGCACATCCTCTCTGTCCCCACCATCAATGGCATCTCCGCCTCCTCCTGCTTCTGGCGATGCTCCAGAGGCAGTCGGTTCACCATCTTCAGACGACAGTTCAGAATCGCAGCAGCCGGAGCCAGCGGCGGCTGTTCCTCAATATCAGGTCTTTGGACCAGACCCATTGAAATTCCCCGACCCAACCATTTATCATATTCGTGAAGTTACGCCCGGTATGACTGATGAGGAGAAAAAAGAAATTTACTGCGTGGCCGATTTTCCCAAGAGTGATTTGAGTCACTTAATGGCGGGAACGCCGCCAGACAAAGATTTTAGCAATTCGAAGCCGACCAACCAGGTTAGCGCAAACACCTTCGCATCCTATATCGACCCTTATGTCCGCCCCTTGACTGAGGAGGACATCGCATTCTTAAAAGAAAAGGTACGTTTCTTTCTCTTTTCGCTCTCTTGAATGACCCGGTTAACAGTTGACTAGGGAGATCGTACAACGCCTTTTGTGATGCCGCGACGAGGAAAGAAGCATTACACCGAGATATGGGCGGAAGAAGACGGTGCGCTGGGTGTTGATCAGTCGAATCCTGAGCGAGAACGCCTTCCGTTAAACCAGGGTCGTGGTAACATCGAACAAGTGACCGATGAAACCGCCGAGACAGACAAAGTCTCTGTC
Organism: Rasamsonia emersonii CBS 393.64; assembly: GCF_000968595.1. Classification (NCBI taxonomy): domain Eukaryota; kingdom Fungi; phylum Ascomycota; class Eurotiomycetes; order Eurotiales; family Trichocomaceae; genus Rasamsonia; species Rasamsonia emersonii. The sequence continues at coordinate 58,947 of NW_013563180.1, forward strand.
GGGCCTCTTGTTAGCCGCCTTTACTCCCTTCTTCGTTATGAGCATCGTGCTCCTCCAGATGAAAATGCTGCGAACGGAACTACCAATGGAGACACCTCCACGAACGGCCAGATGAATGGTGACTCTGCTATGGATCTAGATCATCCCACGAGCGAATCGGAAAACAAACCTCAACCTTCTGCAACATCTTTCCCCGATGCTTCTCCAAGCAGTTTCAAGGTACCGGCTCCTAAACTTGAACACGCCCAGTTGGACGAGCGTCTAAAAGCCGAACTCCGTTATGTTGGCTTTCTTGGCCCCGACGACAACCCTGATTTTGACGCGCATTACGATGATGACATCGCACAGCGTCTGCGGTTGTTGCAGAGCGAGCTGAAGAAACAAATGATCATCAATGGTGCCCGCAAGGCTCGACTTTTGGAAATCGCCCGTGAGCGTATGGCCTATCAGGAGTACACTACGATCCACGATGACCTGGACGCCCAGGTGCAACAGGCATATTTGAAGCGCACACGTACACTTGGAAAGAGCAAGAAGGGCTCACAAGCCAAGCATCGACCCGGAGGCGCAGGTGGCGGCAGTCATGTCGTCAGCGCCGCAGGGGTTGGTCGACCGGGAATTGGAGATGTCGCGCGGACGCTCATGGACCGTCGCAAGCGTTGGCGCGACTGCATCGGCCCTGTCTTCAAAGATTGCAAGACCACTGTCCCGGGTAAGGACGAAAGCATTTTCGACCCGGCCATAATGGCGGAGTACGAAAAGGCAGAATTGGAGGGATGGGATGAGGAACAAGAGTGAGCAAACTCCTACAAAAATGGGGTTTCGTTTGAAATCATGCATTCGATTTAGCTTATGCTACACGAATATCGTATTGTAATTTCTTTTGGGGCCTCCCCGCCACAGGTTGTACATAGTTTCGTGACACGGTACATTCGCATGGGGAATAAAGGGAAATGGGACGTCAATCATCATAGAACGCGGGGAACAGTTACATTGATTAGGCGTTGGAAGTTGAAATCTTTTCTGGGTGAGCAGGTGAGTTGAAGACTTATTTATTTAATGCATGCATTTTTGTGATTTTATTCTCTCTTCATCTCTTGCTGGATAATACAATTATTTATCATCATCATCACCACCACCAAATCTCCTTCCCATATTGAATTTATTGGACAAGACCATGCTAGGTCCTTGAAAAGATAAACAAAAAGATGAACGTGTTTATGTGCTTGATATCAACGGTTCATCGATGAATAATTTGCACCTCGTAAGGATATTTCTTCAGCCGGGCCATCAACTCGCGTTCACTGATCTCCAGCTCGGTGCAGATCTGATCGAAGCAGTGCGTCCCGTCGAGATATTTGGCCAGTGTCGCGTTGCTGATGCCGTATCCGTCGTCGTCGTCTTCTTCCTCCTCTTCCTCGTCGTTGTCGCCGGATCGGGCTGTGCTGCTGTGGAAGGATGTTGCGGTTGCGCCTTGGTCTTCGGGGTGGTGGTCATCGCCGCCGCTACCGCCGAGATGGCCGGAATTAGGCCTGCTTGTGGCTGTATCTTGCCCAGAGACAATTGAGGAGGGTTCACCGCCTTTGACGGAAGATGCTGCAGTGGAAGTAGGGGCTGTGTTTGGGCCCGCAGAAGACGGAGCGGGCAATCCCGTAGCATAGGCGTACTTGTGCACCCGGTACAGGAAGCCCTTGATGATGCCAAACGTGATGAAGCGGCGGACGTCGATGTTGGCGAGCTCCTGGCTGTGTTGCGCATACCACTGCTTGACACTTTGGCCTTGTCGCAAACTCGCATAGAGCTCAACAATGCCGACCCCGTCCACGACCTTTCGCTTGCCGCCCGGCTCGCTGGCGCCGTTCCCGACAAGCGGCCAGATGTCGTCGCCGTCGTATCGATGGCCTCCGGGAGGATTGCCGGTCATGTCACTGCGAGAGCTGGAGGTGCCCGGGGCTCCGGCACTGGATGGGGCCATGGTGATTGGGCCAGGAGCAAAGCGCATGTTAACGTAACGGGCGCATTCCCGCTGCATGCCTTCATCGCATGCAATCGTTGAGCTGAACTGCGCGGTGGGGGCGTAGATGGCGGAGAAGGAGAAGATGTCCAGGAGGAAGATGCATCCGTAATACAGGAGATGCTTGATCGCACGGTATGTGAGAGAGAGCTCAACGTCGGCGAGGATCGAGATGATGCGGACACTGTTCACACCATTGATATATGGGACGATCTGTATGCAGATATATCCGTCAGATTTTTCCAATGGCATGATAAGAGAGACTTTCAGGAGCGAACTATCTGGTCCGGAGACAGGGAGGAAATAGCTTACTTTCTGCATGGTAAGGTCCCAATTCTCATCAATGAAGGTCTCATAGCGAACGGTGAAGAGCGGCACATGCCAGGCTTTGACGGATGGGGGTGCCGGGTAGATAGGGAAGAGCTTGATATTCAAGGTGTTTAATTCATCTGACACAGCCTATATCAGCCAAGAGCACCAGCAACAGAATTTGTTTTATCTTTCTCCTACCGATTGGGATCATGCATTCGCTGTAATTGTTCAGGTCCTCCATCAGCGTCTCGCACAGGCTGTATATCTTCCCCTCACCGCTTTTCGAGAGGTCTCGAGTCAGAAATCCGTTCTGCTCCTCCAGCCCATGCATGAGATCTGCCAGCTTCTGGACAACGCTCTTGTACATGGTGAAGTCCTCATCCTCGGCCAGGACGAGGCAGAAGTTGAAGATGAACTCGTTTCGGTCATAACGCGGCGACTTCATGCAGATGGGATAGCCCAGGATGCGGTACCCGTTCGTGCACACCTGCAGGAGATTACCGCAGAGCTCTTGCCGGGGGATCACGAAGAAGGATATATCGGAGAAGGTGAAGAAGGGCTCCTGGCCCGGAGGAGCCGTTGCGGAGGGGACAATCGCGCCATCGGGGACTTGGTGGACGACTTTCGGACCTGCATCAGGTGGCTTTAGTTGCTGTTGCTGTGTAAAAAAGAGAGGAATTTCTCTGACCTTCCTGGGTGTCAAATTTGCTGTAAAAGATGGCCTTGATCATGGTGGGTCAGTCTGATTGCAGTCGAGCTGCCGCATTCCAGCGTCAGGCCTCCCGATGAGGAGTGCACGGTGTCTAGGATTTAGGACATAATTGATAACGACGATAATAAGTCAGTATAAAAGGCATCAAACGCTCCGAATGATGCGTATTTTGCAGGCTAGGCCATCTCCTTCAATTGATGAGAAGCGCGAACTGTTCTGTCGAACGCGGGGAAAAGGTTAGCTCTTAGCTTCGGAGATCACTTCTTTCTGGGCCAATCAGTCAGCATGACCAGAGACGCCTTAGATTAGGTAGGCACTGTTACCGTTCTATAACATCAAACAATAATAATATGCTGTAACAGTTCGTATTTTCCTCTTCTTCTCTCCTTGTAGGTAAGACAGGATGTTAGCGACCCCGCAATCCGCCCGATCAGGTTAACCGCCGAATTTCGGTACCTGAAAGGACTATATTCTTGGAAGGGTTTGAGAGTACTTGATCCGATAAAGCATAGGCGTAACTTTAAATGGGTATGTAGACAACCAATCATATCATATTAAATTTTTCACTTTTTCGACTGCATTACGGACTTTCAGAGGGCTGTCCAGAGCCTTTACTTAGGTCTTACATCAAGGTTTGTGATAAAAAAATCGCACACATGTTCCAAAGTCCTCAAGTAGGCATTTTCTGCGCCGAAAGTTAATGCGAGCCCGGCTAGCTCAATTGGTCAGTAGCGTAGGACTGTATGTTATCTCTCATTGGCTATTTTCCTGTATTGCCTCAACTAACATAAAATGAATAGTTTAATCCTAAGGTTGCGAGTTCGAGTCTCGCGTCGGGCGGCGACTTTCCCCCACTGGGGATATTTTTTTGGCCCTAACTTTGCCGTGTGAAGGCTATATACAATGGAGGAGGTAGTCTACAGAAAGGAGACTTGCTGGGTAGGTCGAGCCTGCATTGAAGGGTCGACCTTCTTGATATACATATTCACGCAATCGAGCTACATTCCACTGTAGATGGCTTGGTTTAGATCGGAGAGGTCCAGCACCGGAAGTCATACACATGGACAGGTCGTATTTGCGGACCTGATTGCTGAGAATATATGTATCTTCAAAGATGGTCCCTTGTCGCAGAGTAATAGCAATGCAGAGGGAGCATTCAAGAGGTTTGTTTGACAGAAATAATAATCATAAATCCAGGTGCGATGAGCAATTACCTAAATGGGTAACTGTCTTATTTGGTCAACTGTCGTATTTTTGCTAGAGAAAACTTCCTAATTGTCGACATGGATTGTCACAGAGAGATCATACAGAAAAGTTTTGAACGTCCTGTTTGCTGACGATAAGATTGAGGACAACATGATAATTGCCAAGGAAATGGGACGCTGTATTAAATAGGGTCATTAAAATGATAATATTCCAGTAAGCAATCGCTGGGGTATTTGGTGAAACTCAAAGCAGAACCAGGGAAAAGCAAAAGAAAAACTCCAGTCTATCCATCAGTAAAAGAAAGGGAACGAGCCAGATAAAAATAAACTCCCTGTCAAAGATATTTCACCTCCATAAAACGCCGCATGGTAATGGAATTGTTAGGACCGAAGATCAAACGCCACAAATGCAGAGCTTGGAAAGAGAAAAGGGAAACAATCACCATGTTTTCGAATCAGAAATCATCCAGTCTAATAAAGGGACGCTTGAAATCGATGCTGAAATCAATGCAAAGATGCGCTTGCGCTGTTCGATTATCTGGCCGCGCCAGGTGCGTTGGACGGATTTCTCAGTGACGAGTTGAAGCTAAGACCCATGGTCGACTGAGTAGGCAGACGAAGTTGGCCCACCTGGCCAGCATTACTAGATGTCGGCAATGGAGAGGATTGGTTGCTAGACAAACGATTCAGGGGTTGGCCGCTCGTGATGGCCTGCAGCATGTCGGAGTAGTTGCCTCGTTCAACAGCCTCCTTGAGCCACTGCTCCCAGTCCTCATCCAGCGGTATATCAGCACCTCGTTCACGTGCCGCCGTGGCGTAGAGAAGGCGCTGGTTGAGTTCGAGGCCATAGCTCTCCATCTCTTCATCGCTTGATTCCTCGTCCTCATCGTCAGACTGCGGACTAGTCCCCCTCGGAACGATGGGCACACCCGAAGGATCTCCTTCGACGACGGCTTCCTCCTCACTGTACGACTGCGCAGAATTGTCCGAATGGAATTCAATCGACGGTGGTGGTGGCGGCGTTGCGGGCCGGACGTTTTGGGCCGTGGTATCCAGCACTCTTACCCCTTCTTCCTTTTCGTATCTCTCCCGGGCCGATTTCGTCCCCTCCCATCGGCATAGCGAAGAAATCTCCGCTTCTGTGAGACCCAGCTCATCGAAAACCTTGAACAGTTTGCGGTGCCATGGAAAGCGACTCAGCCTCATCCGATGCGGGGGATACGAGTAGTCCAACCCGGGATATTGCGCTTCGATGCAGTCGAGGGAGCCATAGAAGGTCGAGGTCTCGATGCGGACTTCAGGGACAAGATTCCGCGTAATATGCGCCGAAAAGGACGCCGGGTCGGACGTTTTAGGGCGTGGGAATGTTGCGTTGTAGACCAGCTGAGCTATAGAGGGTTTATGCATGGTGAACGGGCAGACTAAGGCTTTGTGGTGGTGATCAGCAGAGACGTGAGGACAGTGATGGAAGACTTGTAGAGGGGTTTCACGAGAAAAGGTCCAAGTAGAGACGGAGAACAGGCAGACAAGGGGCTTTAAGCTCACCTTGTAGGCAGAGATGAGGAATGGAGAAGGCAGGCGAGACGGAGGTGCCTGGGCGGCGATCTCAGCAGAGAAGCCTTTCTGTCCCACAAGGAGCCACTCAGCACCACCCTGGAGAGACATGAAACCATTGAAATGGGAACTAACCACTGGATGTCCTTCTTGCACGGTGTCACCACTCAGACTCACCACGTTCCTCATCTGGGGATTCCAACAAAGCTCGGGTCGCGCAGTGGGGCCCCCAAATGAAGCGCCTCTAGTGATCCGACCGTTCTAAAATCGGAATGAGGCGCAATGATGCGGCGCCGATTCACAATAATGAAGGAGTGGCAGGGAGGGAGCCCCTCCAGACAAGAAGGGAAATGATGCTTTCTGACGTGTGGCTAGAATAATGGCTCCGAGCGACGTCAACAGCCGGACACGGACGAGCAGAGCGGCTAGTCCAGGAACGCAAGCAGATGACGCCCATCAACAACGGCTCGATCCCATGCCTCTGCCCGCAGTCGCACAGATGGGAGACAGAGGGCAGCCCTGGAGGGGCTACAGCGCCTTTTTGAAGGGTCGAGAACTGCAGTGCTGACCGAGTCGGTCTGACCTGCAGGCGACAACTCGCAAGTGACCAGCTCATCATCGCTGTCTGTTCTGCTTCTGACAGGTTACAGAGGCCTGTCTACGCGCCGCGACTGGACGCCCGCATCAACGCCGCCCTGGCCGGGCTGCTAATCAGAACGGCGCTCGCGTGGCCCCTCCGGCCGCCAGCAGAATCCCGCAGGCTCCATCTGGTTCTTGCAGGCCACAAAGTCTTCCTGTCCTATCCAGCCTTCGTGAATACTGTACGATACGGACTACACTGCGCGAGGTCATCTGGACTTTCCCCGCCTCCCCTCTCGAGATCGGTTCGCCAAGCTTAGCTGTATGTACAGTACGTGTGCGCTGCCAGAGTGGGACGGCTCTGTCGGGCATCAACTCTGCCAATGCGATCCTCTCTTTCTCGCAGGGAAAAACTGGCATGGATTTCATATGATCTCTGATGCGTGCTGAGACTCTCGACAAAAGACCCACCCGAGGTGTTGTATCCATAGGCTTTGCTCTGGCGAATTTAGGAAATTCCCAGCAGGGCCTTGTTGTTCTTCGCTATGACTAACTTCTGAATCCTTCTATAGTCCTCAATGCTAGCATCAAATGGCGTTTGACAAGCTCGTAGATACCCGTTTGAGAAAGTCTGCACCGGGTCTCCTGTACTGTACGAACAGCCCTCTCTGGCAGGATCATCTCATACATCGGAGTTGGAACTATTACAAGATAGTTAAAGAATGACAACTGATATCTCCATCCCTTGTAGCTGTATAGCGAGCTCGCATCGACAGTATAACAGTATTGGATGCCTGAGGAGTGAGGTCTTGGCGTTCCAGCGGGTAGAATCACCAACATCTAGAAATCCTTAATCTCCATCTCGCTCTCTAAAAGTTCACCTGTAATCTCTTTCAGAGATCACGATGTTAAATCAATATGCAGACTAGCAAGTGAGGTCATAGCCTTCAGCATGTCGACCTTCAACGGGATCGTGGAAGGTACGTTGATCGATGACCGGACAGAGATATCGAATTCACTGACCATGCTTCGAACAGAATTCCCCTTTATCAGGAGTGTGTTGAAACTCATTCTTAGCTCCAATAGTAAAGTACTAACGTTCTGGCAGTCGATTACTTTCGCAAGATCCCTGATAGGCCAGCTCCGCTGGTTTGCTTCCTCAGCCATGTTCATAGCGACCATCTGCAAGGCTTGGAGTCCTTGCGGTCACCCTTCATATACTGCTCAGCTGTGACAAGGGAGGTGAGTCTATTTCTTATTGCTGTTTGCATCCTAGACCTCACTTGCGTCTCTCCAACCATTCAGCCGCACTACACATGTAGATTCTTCTCCAGAGTTGAATTTCTACCTGGTTAGACCTATTTAAGAGAATTCTCCACTGAATCTGGATACAATGTAGTTGCTATTGCAAATTGAGAGATACCCTCATCGCATGAACTTTGCAAAAGGCATTCTGGAGTCGAGGAAGCAGCACTACGGGCACTTGGCGAAGCTGCTGGTCAGTCTCCTCTATTTATAAACTTGGCATAAACTCATTCTGGTAGAGGCCGATTCCGTTGAATACTCCCACCGATATCGAGCTGACCCCTCGCCAACGGATTCGAGTCACGCTGCTAGATGCGAACCACTGCGCGGGCGCGGTGATGTTCCTCATCGAAGGCGACGGCAAGGCGATTCTCTATACGGGAGACATTCGTGGTGAGTGTTCACTGCCCTCTTACGTGGTTCCACATCACAGTGAATTCACTCGAACAATGGCAATGTATTCGACCTATTGTTGACGACGTGACTAGCCGAGTCCTGGTGGGTGAACAAATTGGCCAGACACCCCGTCCTCATCCCGTACACCTGCGGCTTTAAACGCCTCGATACCATCTATCTTGACACAACCTTTGCCATCAAGTCTCACATCTACAAGACGTTTCCATCCAAAGCTGAAGGAATCAGGGAGCTCCTCGAAAAAGTCCAGGATTATCCGGACGACACCGTCTTTTATCTGAGAGCGTGGACATTTGGCTACGAAGACGTCTGGTTAGCGCTCTCAGCGGCGTTGAATTCCAAGGTCAGTTCGGCTCATACTCGTTGAGAACTATGCTAACGAGAATGCTAACGAGAACCAGGTTCACGTCGATAGATACCAGCTAGGACTCTATCAGTCCCTCTCGTCACGTTCTCACACAACGACCGGGTTTGACGACGCCCTCTTTCTCTGTGGCTTTCAACTGGGTAACAAGTTCATTCCCGGCTGCTTGACCGCGGACGAGAGTGCGCGAATCCACAGTTGCGAACCGGGAGATTTTTGCTCGACCATGGCCTCAGGAAACGCTGTCTTCATCACACCGATTGTCACCCGCACAGGCGACGGGTCGGAGGTGCCGGAAATAGGCGCAGGCGGAGGGAAAGGCGATCTGTATCAGAGCCACGAGCTCGAATTGCCGGACGAGTCGACAGTCCAGCAGCTCGAAAAACTGTGTCTGGAGCAGATTCAGGACGATAAAGTCCTATCCCAGACCAAACAAGCCTTGGTTTCTGCCTTCAAATCGAAGAACAAAACTCTGTCTCTGGATCAGTATGGACTGAAGGATGACAGCGACATATCTCTCAAGGAATTAGTAGCCATCATCAGCCACGGCCAGAAAGATCGCGCTGAAGGAGGCACTCCTTTGACTGGGCTCCGGGACAAAGACGGCCGTGAACTTCCACGTACTATTGTAAGTTTGGGCCCGCTGCTGTTTACGATGAAACGTGGCTAACCGCTCCATTTAGCAATTCCCTTATTCTCGTCACTCATCTTACTCTGAGCTCTGCGAACTTGTCGCCGCTTTCAAGCCCAAAGACATTTATCCCTGCACTGTCGATCCTGAGACGTGGAGTGAGGAGGTTTCTATGAGAAGCCTTTTCGGACATCTATGCTCCGGGGATGATTTTTCGCATGACAGATGCATGAGAGAGATGCTTGATCAGAACGAGTCGAGGCCCAGCAAGAGAGTGCGGCATGCAAGCTCGTCTATGACTTCGAGCCAACAGTCTAGCATTTCATATAACACGGATGATGACAGCAGTGCTACTGGAGATGGACTGGGTAGAGTCCAACATGCGGACCCGGTGACCAGCAGCGCCGACATTCTTCCCACTCAACAGGCTGTCTCTCACTCACATTCGCAGGGCGAAGACGCCATGGACAGAATCCGCAGCGTCAGAGACTGTTTGGAAGAAATGAAAGATCAGATGCTTTTCACCAATGGACCCTTGCCCGCATACATGCGGGTAAATCATGAACAGGCGGGGCCAGAGAAGCAGCAACATGCGAGGGAAGACCAGGATAACAGTCAGGAATCAATGATGTCCACAGATCCTACCAGTCAGACCAGCTGCCCGGAAAGCCAGCTTTCAGTTCCCATCTCGTTATTTGAATCGCAGAGTCAGGACGACAGCAACAAGAACCACGGCCAGCATGAGCAACTCGATATCCCCAACACTGACAGGCCTAGCGATCTCGATGTCGAAATAGCTCCCTCTAACAATACCACCGCTAACAACAACAATAGCAACGACCACAATAAAAGTCCTACCTCCTCGTCCTCCTCGCTCAAAAACCGCCTACGGGCCTACCATGCCGCTCGAGAAGGGACCTTTGACGCCTGGAGCGAAGTGGCTCTGGTATCGGCGGGGAACAACCACACGGAGGAGGAGGTTGAGCTGTGATATCAGCATCGACGGCATCCACTGTACATTACTGCCCCTTCTTCTTCTACATCATATTCTTCGAATTTTATTATTTCCGTCTGAAGGTCATCACAGAAAAAAAAAGGGTTAGGTGGATGGTTGGTTGGTACCAGTCTTGACAGCATGCATGATGATACCCAGCAGACTATCAGGCTGTTTGTTTCCCTTTTCCATCTTCTGATTTAGGAATTTATTTCGGGACTTTCATATTTGATTCATCATTTAGGAAAGTTGTTTTTTTTTCTTTTTGTGCAGACCAGATCAATCAGGCCGGGGTGCAAGAAACAAATCAAGGAAAAATTTCCTCCACCCTCCCACCCTTCCCCCCCCCTTTTTTTCCTCTTGTATTGTAGCTTATCTACTTATTTATTTAATTAATTTACCATCATTGTTCATTCGAAAATAGGATCTTCGTAGCCCTCAATCCTCCCCCGAACCCTCACCGGGATCTTTGGGACCCCGAGTCCCCCGTCGCCAAAGATGTCATCTTCGAGTTTGAAGACCTGAGGTCTGCAGACATTGATCTTGACTGGCATTACTCCTGTCTAATGGCAGAAGATCTTCTTTAAAAAAAATATCACGCGTCTATGGAATCGACAGAGATTCATGGGACTCTTTTATTAAAATAAAAGACACAAAAACTCTCTTCCTCTTTCGGCCGATTGACGACCCGGAAGATGGGACCTTCAAAGCGTCAGCGAATCAGTCGACTTGGACTCTAAAAAGAACGCATCAAGGAGCAACGAAGGGTCAGACTATCGACTTACTTTGTTAATTAATTGCTGAGAAATAATACCGGATCCCAGGAGTTCGAACCTTTGCCCATGAAGCAAACGGATGATAGATACCCGAGATAAAAGGAAGAAAGATGGAATCAGATCGACACAAGACCAGATTTCTCCTCTATTCATTTCTTCCTAGTTACTAAATAGACATAGAAGCTAGGATGGATTATGTAAAGGTTAGACTTCGAGAAAGGATCGAGGTCTGAAAATAATTAGCATTCTCAATATTATTGATGAGCTCTTTTACACACTGCGGCTTGGCCGAAGTCTGCTTTGGTCCATCGATGATTGGACGGTGAGGTGAAAACATAGGAGTATCCTGGAGAGAGATTCCTCATGGCCAGAGGTTCCGAATGGAAGAAGCTCCGCATAGAAATAGATCCACATCGACGAAGCTTGCTAATACGATCTAACTTGGCTGCTATCCAATTTTGCTGCAATCTGATCTCGTCGATACACTCTAATTGGTTGACTTATAAACCAACGAGGCTAAAAGAACATAGATTGAGGACCCAGAACCCAGCCCTGCTTTAACTAATTTCTTTCTTAGAATATTTTCTCTACCGGATTCCTCAAAATCCTACTAGACTTGGCTGCCTCTTCTGAGATTCTTTGCTGGTCTCATCTTAGCCTGCGCGCAGGTTCTATATCTGTTAAGAGGGACGAGCCAGTGCAGAGAAATAGTTTTACATAGAGTCTAACCAGAGATCTGTAACAGGGCTCGGGGGCCATGCACGACATTCCCGTTTAAAAAGTCTGGTGGGCCAGATGGACAATTCCGAGAAACTAATTGGTTCAATTAGGCATAAAAAAGGTATACTCTTCAGGGATTCAGTAGTTAACTAGTTATCTGTTATTGAGACATCTTAATCATAACCGTCTCTTCAGTTTAGGAAGTAAGTGCCGATGTTCGACACTGTCTTCCGACAATTTCCTTTTTTTATATCAGGCTGAGAACTCTGGTATGTCTAAATCGTTACGTCTGGCTTTTTTTTTACGGTAGATATTTTAAGAGAGCTCAATGGGCATGGTAGCCATCTAACTCCTTAATTTGATCGTGCCTGCACTAAAAACAATATCATACCAGTTTATATGCCGCATTATTTACCTCATCTCCTGTAGCCTCTTAATGTCAGTTGTTTTGGAGTTTTGAAGCAATCATATGGCTATATTATAGAAGACCATATGCAAAATGCGAAATAATAGGGGCCATGAAAATGGCGAGAAAAAAAATGATGACCAGACTGGGGTTCGATCCCAGGACCTCATCGGGTTAACCCGAGCTCTTTATGAGCCCGCATGTTAACGATGCGTGATAACCAACTACACCATCCGGCCATGTCTTTGTTGCAGAGACAACGAAAGTTGTGGTTGATGATTTTTTCACCAGTGTCTTGAGGCTAATAATAATGGTTTGAGAGGCAAAAAGCAGACTTCGCATACGGAGTAGTAGTAGTTTATGCATCAAATACGTATTGGTGGACATAAGACTAGGGCATGTGTATGGCTTTCTATATATATCTGAACAAGCCGCTGCTGCTGTATATAGCATTTTAAGAGCAACACTACCACAGATAAGCCAGTAATTTAAATTAACGCGACAGCCACGATTTTTTTTTAAAAAAAAAAAGCACAAAATTAGGCTCTTTTAATAAGAATTTCCTTATAAATTGGTATAAAAGTAAAATCTTTAAGGATTTCTGCCCTCACATAAGTGTATACATAAGAAATGGCCTCCCAAATTATACTCTTGTGCGGCGACTTTGTAAAGTTAGAAAAAATGGGTTATATACTACTTTATTTAACGCAACCTAGGCATTGCTTTATATATAAAAGAAAGGATTAATGCTTTTTATAAAGAAACGTTATTAAAGCCTTTTATGACTCTTTAATTATATATAACGCAATTACTATGTCAAAAGCATCATCAAGGACTCGTTCGCCACATTTTGCACATTTTCGCCGCATAATATTATATGGCTCCACGCCTGGAATGATGAGATCCCGGACTTTTGTTTGCCTTGTTTTTAGATTCTGGAGATATACCAAGTTACCACCTTAAGAACAACCTGCATAAAAGGGTTCGACCACGTGAGTCATCCTCAATTGGCGACAGAAGATGACACGCCGTGATCAACTCATCTTTGGATGAGATAGGCTTCTGGTCGATCTTTAGCCCATGCTGCTGCTGAATCCATGTGACGAGCGGATCAGGGATCTCATCCCATTCCGAGATTTCGTCACAATCAGATGTGACATTAGACAGAAGCTCTATTTGGGCTATACTGCGAAGAGTTGTTCCAGTTCCTAAGACCTGTCCAGCAGCCTCAAGCAAAGACTGAACCATGTGGATGAATTGATGATAACGTCGTAAAGACTTATTTAATGCAAGCATTAGGAAGTCTGTATAATGAATTATTTGAAGGAAAATTCTTACCTCCTTCTGTGTATTTCCTTTAATTTTTTCTGATAATGTCGACTGATTTAATGCCAAATCACTTTGGGTCTTATTTTCAACCTCCGCCTCTTTTGCAAAAGTCTTTGCAGATGATTCAATCTCCTGGTATCTCTGGGGAAAAGCTGTCTTAATTGAGCATATGCATCAGCTTCTAGTTTGTTGACTAGCTCGCTATCAATTTTTTGAATTGTCCATAAAGGGCTGGTCGATGAATGATCTCGTAGAAATTCTGTCTGATCGTAATACCACCCAACTTACTAGAAACTGTCAGGTAAAGGTCTTGTTTTCTTGCCTTAGTTTCTCTGAACTGGACGCCACTTTTAGTATAGTGTCCATGATAAAAGAAAAACTGGGGATGGGCAACAAATAGAATAAACCGAACAATACTGCAGTTCTCAATCTCCAAAAAAAAGCTCCACATCATTGAATTTTCCCCAGAGTTTGATGGGAACAAGGTTCAAAAGTTGCTTCATTCTTTCGCGTACAGGCTTTCCCCAGCAGATTTCGACTTTTGCAGCCATTTCTTTTCTTAAAGAGAGCATAAAATACTCGTAGATTTTGGTGATGTCCTTAATCACGTCGACAGATATGATCATAGATAAAGCAGTTCTGTGATGAGAAACCAGCCTGGTTGATCTGTTGTATGGTCGGGTTTGAGCTATTTTCTGTTTCCTGACAATAGGGGTTTTCCCACGTAGAATGTAGGATTATGGAGGTGACATGCAACAAGAGCCTTCATGTCTCCACTGGGATGGAGTAACAGTTCCCGAGGTCTTTCTACTCCAAGAAGCCTCCATGCCTCTATTTCTCGTTCCGTAAAATCCAAAAATGCCTTCTTGAGGTCGTATTTGATATCTATTAGACATTTGGAGTTAGCTTTGTAATTTAGTAGCAAAATAATTATGATCTGACCTTTCTGTTGGTACTAGAGTTTGCGGATGAGGGGCTCAAGGGTCTTGAGTCTTGCTAAATCCCCATCGCTGTGGTATTTCTCAGGTGGTTCCAGCCAGAGGTCACCGAAAAAGTGGTAGGTGTGTGCGATCTCCATCGTGGTTCTGAGGGGGATCGTAAGGCTGTATCTGCTTCAAGAGATTGGCATAAGGCTCGGATTTGGATCCTTCAATTGACGCTGTGTTGAAGAGGTTGTGGCTTTTTGTCGGTTGCAGAAAGTAAAGTGACAATATGATAACCGTTGGCCTAGGAAGCGAACATGAGGAGAGGAGGAAGAAGAGGAAGAAAAGGAATCGATAGGTTGGGAGGTCTATTATATAGAATTCCTGCCTCGGAGCCTTCCTCATCCTCGTGCCTATTCGTCTAACTCATTCTCTAGTTCACAGGAATCTTCCGGTATCGAGTGGCAGGAGCCCTTGTGACACGGAAAATACCGCCAAGCTAGAGGCATTATTCTGTGAGTGGAGCACAAGCCCGTAAGACTCAGCATGCAAAGTCTTCTGCGCGTGAGATTCATGGCTATAGTTCGCTGTGGTCAGATCATCATCAGTCCCACTGTTTCCGCGTCGCGATGGTTTGAAGCCGTTGGCTTTGTAACCTGCTATTTAGTGCATTATCGATGATACAGCAGGCGAGCTGAATGCTATCAATGTGTCGCATTGAGAAAGATTTAGCCGAACATCATCGCCTGACGCAATGTTCAGATTACTTGATAAAAATTGCGTTCAGTATCGGGCCCAACAAAAGCCGGCATTCTGTCAAAAAGGCAGCTTTGGTAATATCAAGGGCTTGCGATGAATCTATGATTTCAGCCCTTATCACTTCCAGCTTGTGAGGAGAGCACTGAACTTTACTATCACAGTATTGTTTTCATTTGAGTAGTTTGGTAAGATGTGTTGGAAAGCCACGAGCTGCTTCCCGTTTGGGGTGTGATAAACCCAATCTCATTTGCTAGAGGAACGGTATGAGGTGGTTAAATACAGAAAGACCAAGCTGGGGAAGGAAGAAAGAGGAAAGAAATGTAGGAATGAGGCCTGCGGGGTGGAAATATTGAAAATACTGCCAGGCAGAATTTCCCCGCTTCCTCTACCGCCTTCCACACCGTCTACGTGAAACCTTCCTAGAAACGCGCATCCGAGACATCTGGCTGTGGACCGTCACATGGGGCACGTAATTCCCAGACGACCCGGCTACCTTCAATACCTATCAAGACCTTGCAGCAAAGATAAAATGCGTTGATTCGTGCTATCTACTCTATCTGAGAAAGGCAGAATCGACGAGAGAGAGAAGGAGAAGAAGAAGAAATTGAGAGGCGTAGACTCGAAGAGAGATAGCTATGTGGGTCAGGCAAAGCGAGGTGTCACGTGAGGCTAGATCATGTGACCTGAGAACCACGCTCCGCCAGCCGGGTCAGTGCCGGGAGCTGACAATACCTATACAAAATGTGATTTTTTGCAACCCCCATATATAGAATATCTTAGCTTTTCTGAAATTATGTTATATATAAGTGTAATTGCCTATAAGTAAAATATAAAGTAAATATAAAAGATATTATTTTTAGAGTACCTATTTTATTTTTTTTACAAAAATTATAATATATTTTATATGACTATAGTAATAAAGCTAGCAGGCTAGTTAAAAATAAAGATACTCATTATAAATATGTTATAATTTTAGTATATTAAATATCTATTTAATATCTTTAAAGGTTGTTGAGATATAGTGGTTGTAAGACATCACATTTTGTATGGCGTGGCCGGGTCGTCTGGGAATTACATACGCTAACGTAACTCATGGCCGCCACCCAACCACACCCGCGAATACTATATAGAAACTGAAACTGCATTATCTACCCAAAACGGCAATTATTTACAAAAATCACAAATTAGAGCGATTGGGGCATTGAATCCTTATATGCCCAATAGTTCTGCAATCACTACACCTTGGCAGTGCGCGCGTACGAGGTGCAGGAGCCGCCTCTACGGCCGCAGCGGCCGGAGTGTCTATAGCCTCCGGCACCTGATTTTCATCCAAAATTCGACACTAAGGTCCCGCGCTTCTTGGACTGAAAACTCCTAATGTATGTATTTATATATGTACTGTAGAGTACATTGAAAGCCATACTCATGCCCTAGTCTTATGTCCTCCAGTACGTATTTGCTGCGTGGCTATCTCCTACTATGCAAAGTCTGCTTTTTTGCCTTTCGCTTCGGACCATTATTAATTGTCCTCGGGCACAGGTGAAAAGCTTTATCAATCACAGCAAGCTTCTCTTTTTCAACAATCAGTTGGCCGGATGGTGTAGCTGGTTATCACGCATCGTTAACATGCGAGCTCGAAAAGAGCTCGGGTTAACCCGATGAGGTCCTGGGTTCGAGTCCCAGTCTGGTCAACATTCTTTTTTTCCTTCTCTTCTTCATGTTCCCTTACTGTTTTTCCTCCGAAAAATTTTTAGTTATTCTTCGGTGGCGAATAGTGGGGAAAGTGGGGATGGATATTCGTGGTGATTATAATAACTACCTAAAAGGACCAACTAAAAGTAACTTAACAACTTTTTAATATTAATTAATAATATTAGAGATCTCAATTTATTGCTTTTTTTTTACTATCTCTAATTAGTCTTATTCTTTTTTTTTCTTTGAAATATATCTCCTTATCTTAATATTTCTTAAGGTAAAGAGAGAATTCTATAATATTCTCCTAAAGTATGGGTCGACTTGGATTTCCAAATTCCAAATGCAGCGCCTGGCCGCTATGTACCATACCACCACTGCGGCTCATACATGGATCGACCGCCCCAAAGAGTAAGAAATTTCCATCCTTAGCTCGACGTTTTCAAATGTATGCAGTTCGCTCCCTGCGACAAGGACAGCAGAAAATGTTCTTGTCCGCCGCTGCTCTGGATGCTGATGTTCTTAGCATTGAGAACAGCAAGTCTGACGCGAAGGTGGTCTTCGCTGACGAGGCCTACCTATCCTCGCCACATTATTGGTCCGGGTGTCTACGACATCCACTCTCCTCGTGTTCCCAGCGAGCAGATCAAGGACCGCATTCTGTTTCTTCGCTTCCTCTAAAAAAAAATTAAAAAGTTCGATTTGGTATTCCCTTGGATCGGTAATGACTGATACAAAGTCCTGCTCCGCGACGACCTGTGTCAGTAAACCCTGGGCAAGGCCGACCGTGGCCAGACCACTGCCCCAATTGAACACCTGGAATTAAAAAAATAAATGAAAGGAACAAAAAGAAAAAAGAAAAAAAGAAAAAAGAAAAAAAAGAAACTGGGCGACCATTTATTCCCTGGAAGAAATTACTGATCCTAAGGGGGGAAGGTTGTTTCCCAATTTCAAAACCCTACAACGACGTCTGGAAAGCACCGCTTACAACAAAGAAGATCACTGAACCGTACCTAGAGAATGGTCCTCTGGCGTCCGATTAAGGCTAATTTAATATATATTATTATAGGGTAACTTAATGTGAGGAAGGTAGGTACGGTCCCTAGGGTATAGAGTGGTCCACAATACCTACGGATCCTTCGGCGAGGGTCCGGTAGAGCGTGACAGAATAGTAGAAGATGCAACGGTATTCGTTCAGTCTATCTAAGCCTGATTTCTTTCATATGGAGGGAGACATTTCGAGACCTTCTAACCTTTTTCTACTTAATTTCCATAGAAAGGAGATGGGGAAAGGGGTAAAAAAAAGGAACCGGTATAGAGGGACTATTTCGACTACTACTTCGTAGGCAGGCGGGCTAGTAATCGAGAAATTATCATTGGACCAGTCATTCATTATTATAGTTAACACGAGGTCTGTTTTCGACAGAGGTAATTCGAAAACTCAAAAAAAAAGGTCATAAATGAATGACAATTCATAACCGGCATGTTATTTAACTTCCATATATTGCGTGTATATATGGACGGGATTTCCTCTGGATGAATGTCTGCTCAGAAGACAGAAATCAGATATTGAGATTGAGATTGAGATCGAGATCGAGATCCAGTGTCATAGAGGGTCAAAATCAATCTATCAACCAACCAACACCGTACGGATCTTCAGTAAACGAAGAATTCCTGCGTAAGAGGAAGCGTAGACGCCGGTTCGGCGGTGCAGTGCTTGCCGTCTGCTTCGACAACCTAGACATTTTGATGTAAGTATGTATCGTATCAAAATGGTCTATCTTCAGGACCATCCATCCACAGGTGTTGGTGGGTTGGTACTCACATAACTCTCCGGATCCACCCTCATCTTCGGCATCACGTCGTTGTACTTCATGTCCTTCTTGCCGATGTTGCGGCAGTTCTTGACGGCTTCGACCCGTCTCCGCAGATTGTACGATTGGATCACGCCCTGGTCGATGGAGGCTTGGGAGACGAATGTGATTGATGCGCTGGGGAGAGAGGCCTAGAAATCAATCAGTACCAGAAACCTCCATGCTATACGGTAGTATTGATCGGATACTTACTCCGAATTGAGGTCTCATGATTATAGGCTCGACGGTCGGTATAGAGGCATTGGGATCTCCCTAATCAAAAAGTTAGTGACATACGTATAACAACTTTGATCTATAGTAGTACCATCTGCGCAACGGCGATCATGCCACTCTTCAGCACCATCACCGGCTTCGTGCCGAACGTGCTGGGCTGCCACAGCACCAAATCGGCTACCTTGCCCACCTCGACGCTTCCGATGACGTGCGACATGCCCTGTGCAATAGCCGGGTTGATCGTGTACTTGCTGATGTACCGCTTCACGCGGAAGTTGTCCGCTCCCGTCCCCTCGTCCTCTGGCAGCGGACCGCGCTGCATCTTGTTCTTGTGCGCGGTGTTCCATGTCCGTAAGATCACCTCCCCGCAGCGTCCCATTGCCTGCGAGTCTGACGACATCATGCTTATCGCTCCCAGGTCGTGCAGGACATCCTCCGCCGCTATCGTCTCAGCGCGGATTCGACTTTCCGCAAAGGCGACATCTTCGGGGATGTTCTTTGACAGGTGGTGGCAGACCATGAGCATGTCGAGATGCTCGTCCAGAGTGTTCAATGTGAAGGGCCGGGTTGGGTTGGTGCTACTAGGCAGCACATTGTTGTGTTCGACCACGGAGATAATGTCTGGCGCGTGTCCGCCACCGGCTCCTTCGGTGTGATACGTGTGGATCGTCCGGTTTTTGAACGCTTTGATCGTTTGTTCCACGAAACCGGATTCGTTGAGCGTATCCGTATGGATCATACACTGAACATCGAACTCGTCGCACACCTCGAGACACGTATCAATCGCAGCAGGAGTGCTCCCCCAATCTTCGTGCAATTTCAATCCAGCGGCACCGGCGATGCATTGCTCTCGAATGCTCTCTTTGCCGCTATCATTGCCTTTCCCAGTGATACCGATGTTGATCGGGAGGGAATCACACGCCTGGATCATCTGGCGCATGTGAGTCGGACCCGGCGTGCAGGTGGTCGCATTGGTGCCAGTGCTGGGACCGGTTCCGCCACCCAGCAGGGTTGTAATACCTGAAGAAAGCGCCTCGTTCACCTGCTGAGGACAAATGAAGTGGATGTGGGTGTCCAAACCGCCGGCGGTCACGATTTTGTTCTCCCCAGCAATCACGTCGGTGGAAGATCCGATCACCAGGTCCGGGTGAACGCCATCCATCACATCCGGATTGCCCGCCTTGCCAATTCCAACAATGTTACCGTTTTTGATGCCGATATCAGCTTTGTATATTCCGCTCCAGTCGACCACCAGCGCATTTGTGATGACCGTGTCCACACATTCTGCGGCACTTCGCCCAGAGGCCTGGCCCATTCCTTCCCGCAAGGATTTGCCTCCTCCGAAAGTGCATTCGTCGCCGTAGACAGTCAGGTCCTTTTCGACTTTGATCCAAAGATTTGTTGCCCCGAGTCTGACGAGATCCCCGGTAGTGGGGCCATACATGCGGACATATGCTTCCCTTTCCATGGAAAAGGCACTGGTACTGATTAGAGAGCTGTCAGCCGTGGGCTCGGGAACATGTGCAAATCCTGCCTGCTGCAGTCGTTGTATAATCTCTTCGGTTCGACCCAGATCGACTTTTCCGGGCGCGATGAAGTTGCCCCCGCTGATTATCTTATTGCCCCCAATTTCCACGAGAGTGACGGTTTTAGTATCTCCTGGTTCAAACCGGACCGATGTTCCCGCGGGTATATCCAATCGGTACCCATAAGCCTTGATGCGATCAAAGTGGAGCTCTGGGTTGGTTTCTATGAAGTGGTAATGAGATCCAACCTGGGAATTGTCAATGGGATATTCGCGCAGCCGCGCTGCATAGATTAAGAGAGAATACGAAGGTCAAATTTAACTGCATACCTGAATCGGTCTGTCGCCCTTGCTCATGACTTTGAGCTTGATTCGTTTCCGGCCTTCATTTAACGAGATCCGGTCCTTGACCGCTATGACCGCACCAGGCACCTTGTGCGGTTCATAATCGGCAGGGTCTGGGTCAGGGAAAGCCTCCTTTGGTGGTACCGGCAGGAAACTGCCATAAAGAGCCTTTTCTGGGTCTCCATCGTCGGTGCTGATGGGGTTGTGAACGGTAACAAGGTACGTGCCAGTCGGGAAGGTACCCTCAACTTGGAGTTCTGAGAGACTCGATACGACGGAGGGGAGAACGTGACGACGACCGAGCATGGTCTTGCCGATTGACATGAGATCGGCGACTGTGTAGTTTCCATCGCGGATCAGCTTAAGCTTGGAGTCAGCAGACAAGTTTCATGAAGCCTGTTTTAAGTTGGGAGGATGCAAGAGAGCACATACTTCCTGGAGATTGGAGGATATCAAAGCCTATGTCGAATCAGCATGCCTGGCCAATTTTTTTCTTCCTGTGATATTCAGCAGGATAAGAAGCAGTGTACTGCCGTGACAATAATAGAAGGGATATCTGGCAGTAATGTAGGGGAAAGATCACATGCTGAAGTAGAGAAATACATACAACAGCTTCAGCATGGTTTAACCGCACTCCTCGTGCAAGACGGCGTTGAGCAAGAAATCCCAGCTGGGATATGGCTAGCTTATCGAGCTGTAACGAAATTGTTTCCGTTAGCGCAGAACACCCAATCTCCAATGCTTTGCTTAACGGCCCGTCTCTCGCCCTATATGGACTGTCTCGATTCTCGGAAGAACAAGCAGGCCAATCAAGGTGATATCGACTACAATTCCTCTCGAGCGTTGCAGTCCGTATCACAAGTCTCATATCCGTTCAATTGAACTCTAATGGCTCCACGTACCTCCTTAGGAATGAGCTGCATGTTGATACAGCTCGCTGGCGATGCTCCGCCCTAGAAGCGTAACCCAGCTCAAAGAGCCAAGCTCAATGGAAACAATGTCAGACAAAATGCCAAGGGAGAGAAACTTGAATATGAATTCCCCAAGAGAGGCTCAGGAGACAATTGTCCGACACTGGTCTGCAAGGGACGGGTAAATTAATAGTCGACTGGACAGAGAAAAGTCTGGGGAGTCTGCTGCAGAGGGTGGGGTAACGGGGAGGCCCGCGTGCTGCTGATAAGATAGAGACCCGGCCACTAGGATCTCGTGCATCGATCCATGACATGCTAATCGATTTGCTAACTCGACAGTGCGTGTACGGTACCTACCTAGTCATTTATATACCTGAGTCAACAGTGGCATATAGTCAATTGATAAGGAAGGACAAGATTACAGATAGAGGTAATTGGCAATGGCAAACCTTCCACCCGGCACCATGTGTTCAAGAACGCATCACAAACTGTTTGTCCTTCCATGATCTCCCATCTGATCGGAATAGCTGAAGACAATCTCAGATTGTCGCGACGAGCCATTCGTATAAAAATGCAAGCAAGAGACATACGCCGTCAAAGACGCTGCTGTTCTGATCCCGATCGTTATATAGAGTCATGTCGATAATTTAGAGCGACTTCGCAACTCGTCTCGTATTTTTTTTTTAGGTAAACAGAAACTGATTGATTGATGGATGGACGAGTAGTCTCGTTACCGCGTGCAAAAATGGATCGAGGTCATGGGTTCGGCGCTTAGCTGGCAGCGGGCCCAGCCTAGCGGATTGTTTGCCCCGCCAAGTCGTGTGACCGCGGACGCGTAGCGAGCATCAGTACTGAGTGCTACTAGCCTTCTATCAAGCTGACAAGCCAAATCAAAGAAACCAAATTCAAACTATTTCACACAGGCATACAGACATACAGACATACAGGACCCCAGACCGTTCTGCAAAACCACAAATCGCGTTGCCAGCCGAATACGAGAAAAGACCCGATTCCTCCAACAACTCCTTGTCATCAACCAACGCATTGCAGAACATCACAAGATCGCAAGCAAAGAACAGACATATACAATATATTCACAGACAGCAAG